>NC_086318.1:280564490-280741990 GCF_036172605.1 Pelobates fuscus | reverse complement strand
TGTGTGTATGGACTCAGCAGTCTGTGTGTGTGTATGGACTCAGCAGTCTGTGTGTGTGTGTGTGTGTATGGACTCAACAGTCTGTGTGTCTGTGTGTGAATGGACTCAGCAGTCTGTGTGTATGGACTCAGCAGTCTGTGTGTCTGTGTGTGTATGGACTCAGAAGTCTGTGTGTGTATGGACTCAACAGTCTGTGTGTATGTGTGTGTATGGACTCAGCAGTCTGTGTGTGTGTATGGACTCAGCAGTCTGTGTCTGTGTGTGTATGGACTCAGCAGTCTGTGTCTGTGTGTGTGTGTGTGTGTGTGTGTGTGTGTGTGTATGGACTCAGCAGTCTGTGTGTCTGTGTGTGTGTGTGTGTATGTATGGACTCAGCAGTCTGTGTGTGTGTGTATGGACTCAGCATTCTGTGTCTGTGTGTGTGTGTATGGACTCAGCAGTCTGTGTCTGTGTGTGTGTGTGTGTGTATGGACTCAGCAGTCTGTGTGTCTGTGTGTGTATGGACTCAGCAGTCTGTGTGTGTGTGTGTATGGACTCAGCAGTCTATGTGTGTGTGTGTATGCACTCAGCAGCAGGACCGCCATCAGGGCATGACAACCATATGGGCCCGGCGGTCCTGGGGGGCCCGAACTACTCTGGCAGTCCGAGCCCCACATTCCTTATGTGCACTTATATATAATTTTTGCTATATATATGTGCACACCTGTACATTGAAGAGGGGGCCCAACAGCACACTCTGTCCTCCTTTCCAGCTGCTCTCTGTCTAACTTCCCTACGCCCTGCGGCCGCCAATGGCAACGCTCCGCACAGCACGCAGACCTGTCTCACGAGAGTTAGTCAGAGAGGAGCTGGAAAGGAAGACAGTGTGTGCTGCTGGGCCCCCTCTTCAATGTAACGCGGCTGGCTCGGATCACCAGGGAATGCGATCTCCCCCCTCCCTGGCACAGTAAGAACCAGGGAGGGGGAAAAATTGAAATATACACAAATAAATAAAAAAAATACTCCCCTCCCCCTATTTTACACCCACACTGCATCCTTACAAGCACACACTCTGCACTACACACTACATTCTACACACTACATTCACTAAACACGCTCTGCACTACACACACACTATATTCACTAAACACACTGCACTACACACACACACTACATTCACTAAACACACTCTGCACTACACATACACTACATTCACTAAACACACTCTGCACTCACTACAAACACTACATTCACTACACACTAACACTACACACACAAACACACACTACATTCACTATACACACTTTGCACTACACATACACAAACACACACACACTACATTCACTAAACACACTCTGCACTACACACACACACTACATTCACTAAACACACTTTGCACTACACACACACACACACACACACTACATTCACTATACACACGTTGCACTCACTACACACTACATTTACTAAACACACTCTGCACTACACACACACACACACACTACATTCACTAAACACACTTTGCAACACACACACACTGCATTCACTTTACACACGTTGCACTCACTACAAACAAACTACATTTACTAAACACACTTTGCACTCACTACAAACACACTACATTCACTACAAACACACTACATGCTCTATACACACTAAATTTACTATGCACACTACATCCACTACAAAAACACACACTCTGCATTCACTATACACACCTACATTCACTACACACACACACTCTGCATTTATTGCATGCATACAAACATTACATACATTACACAAAACACACAATCTGCATCCACTATACACAATGCATCCATGACAATCATACTGCATCCACTATACACACTGCATCCATGACACACATTCTACATCCACTATACACACACACACACACTTCATCCTTGTGGGCAGCTCGGGGCCTGCCCTGGGGGCCCAGATCTTGAGCTGTGTCGGGGGCCCTAAAATTTCTGATGGCAGCCCTGCTCAGCAGTCTGTGTGTGTGTATGGACTCAGCAGTCTGTGTGTCTGTGTGTGTGTGTGTATGGACTTAGCAGTCTGTGTATGTGTGTGTGTATGGACTCAGCAGTCTGTGTGTCTGTGTGTGTGTGAATGGACTCAGCAGTATGTGTGTGTATGGAATCAGCAGTCTGTGTGTGTGTCTGTGTGTATGGACTCAGCAGTCTGTGTGTTTGTGTGTTTATGGATTCAGCAGTCTCTGTGTGTGTGTGTGTGTGTGTGTGTGTATGGACTCAGCACTCTGTGTGTGTATGGACTCAGCAGTCTGTGGTTGTGTGTGTATGGACTCAGCAGTCTGTGTGTGTGTGTGTATGTCTTTGTGTCTGTGTGTGTGTATGGACTCAGCAGTATGTGTATGGACTCAGCAGTCTGTGTGTGTGTCTGTGTGTATGGACTCAGCAGTCTGTGTGTGTGTATGGATTCATCAGTCTGTGTTTGTGTGTGTGTATGGACTCAGCACTCTGTGTGTGTATGGACTCAGCCCACTGTGTGTGTGTATGGACTCAGCAGTCTGTGTGTTTGTGTGTGTATGGACTCAGCAGTCTGTGTGTTTGTGTGTGTGTGTGTGTATGGACTCAGCAGTCTGTGTGTGTGTGTGTGTCTGTGTATGGACTCAGCAGTCTGTGTGTTTGTGTGTATGGACTCAGCAGTCTGTGTGTTTGTGTGTGTGTATATATGGACTCAGAAGTCTGTGTGTGTGTGTGTATGGATTTAGCAGTCTGTGTGTATCTGTGTGTGTGTATGGACTGAGCAGTGTGTGTGGACTCATCAATCTGTGTGTGTGTCTGTGTGTATGGACTGTGTGTATGTCTCTCAGCAGTCTGTATGTGTGTATGGACTCAGCAGTCTGTGTGTGTATGGACTCAGCAGTCTGTGTGTGTGTGTGTATGGACTCAGCAGTCTGTGTGTGTGTATGGACTCAGCAGTCTGTGTGTGTCTGTGTCTAGGACTCAGCAGTCTGTGTGTGTGTGTGTGTGTGTGAATGGACTCAGCAGTATGTGTGTGTATGGAATCAGCAGTCTGTGTGTGTGTCTGTGTGTATGGACTCAGCAGTCTGTGTGTGTGTGTGTTTATGGATTCAGCAGTCTCTGTGTGTGTGTGTGTATGGACTCAGCACTCTGTGTGTGTGTGTATGGACTCAGCAGTCTGTGGTTGTGTGTGTATGGACTCAGCAGTCTGTGTGTGTGTATGTCTTTGTGTCTGTGTGTGTGTATGGACTCAGCAGTATGTGTATGGACTCAGCTGTCTGTGTGTGTGTCTGTGTGTATGGACTCAGCAGTCTGTGTGTGTGTATGGATTCATCAGTCTGTGTTTGTGTGTGTGTGTGTGTGGACTCAGCAGTATGTGTATGTATGGACTCAGCAGTCTGTGTGTGTGTCTGTGTGTATGGACTCAGCAGTCTGTGTGTGTGTATGGATTCATCAGTCTGTGTTTGTGTGTGTGTATGGACTCAGCACTCTGTGTGTGTATGGACTCAGCCCACTGTGTGTGTGTATGGACTCAGCAGTCTGTGTGTTTGTGTGTGTATGGACTCAGCAGTCTGTGTGTTTGTGTGTGTGTGTATGGACTCAGCAGTCTGTGTGTGTGTGTGTGTCTGTGTATGGACTCAGCAGTCTGTGTGTTTGTGTGTGTGTATGGACTCAGCAGTCTGTGTGTTTGTGTGTGTGTATATATGGACTCAGAAGTCTGTGTGTGTGTATGGATTTAGCAGTCTGTGTGTATCTGTGTGTGTGTATGGACTGAGCAGTGTGTGTGGACTCATCAATCTGTGTGTGTGTCTGTGTGTATGGACTGTGTGTATGTCTCTCAGCAGTCTGTATGTGTGTATGGACTCAGCAGTCTGTGTGTGTATGGACTCAGCAGTCTGTGTGTGTGTGTGTATGGACTCAGCAGTCTGTGTGTGTGTATGGACTCAGCAGTCTGTGTGTGTCTGTGTCTAGGACTCAGCAGTCTGTGTGTGTGTGTGTGTGTGTGAATGGACTCAGCAGTATGTGTGTGTATGGAATCAGCAGTCTGTGTGTGTGTCTGTGTGTATGGACTCAGCAGTCTGTGTGTGTGTGTGTTTATGGATTCAGCAGTCTCTGTGTGTGTGTGTGTATGGACTCAGCACTCTGTGTGTGTGTGTATGGACTCAGCAGTCTGTGGTTGTGTGTGTATGGACTCAGCAGTCTGTGTGTGTGTATGTCTTTGTGTCTGTGTGTGTGTATGGACTCAGCAGTATGTGTATGGACTCAGCTGTCTGTGTGTGTGTCTGTGTGTATGGACTCAACAGTCTGTGTGTGTGTATGGATTCATCAGTCTGTGTTTGTGTGTGTGTGTATGGACTCAGCAGTATGTGTATGTATGGACTCAGCAGTCTGTGTGTGTGTCTGTGTGTATGGACTCAGCAGTCTGTGTGTGTGTATGGATTCATCAGTCTGTGTTTGTGTGTGTGTATGGACTCAGCACTCTGTGTGTGTATGGACTCAGCCCACTGTGTGTGTGTATAGACTCAGCAGTCTGTGTGTTTGTGTGTGTATGGACTCAGCAGTCTGTGTGTTTGTGTGTGTATGGACTCAGCAGTCTGTGTGTTTGTGTGTGTGTGTATGGACTCAGCAGTCTGTGTGTGTGTGTGTGTGTCTGTGTATGGACTCAGCAGTCTGTGTGTTTGTGTGTGTGTATGGACTCAGCAGTCTGTGTGTTTGTGTGTGTGTATATATGGACTCAGAAGTCTGTGTGTGTGTGTGTGTGTGTATGGATTTAGCAGTCTGTGTGTATCTGTGTGTGTGTATGGACTGAGCAGTGTGTGTGGACTCATCAATCTGTGTGTGTGTCTGTGTGTATGGACTGTGTGTATGTCTTTCAGCAGTCTGTATGTGTGTATGGACTCAGCAGTCTGTGTGTGTATGGACTCAGCAGTCTGTGTGTGTATGGACTCAGCAGTCTGTGTGTGTGTGTGTGTATGGACTCAGCAGTCTGTGTGTGTGTATGGACTCAGCAGTCTGTGTGTGTCTGTGTCTAGGACTCAGCAGTCTGTGTGTGTGTGTGTGTGTGGACTCAGCGGTCTGTGTGTCTGTCTTTGTGTATATGGACTCAGCAGTCTGTGTGTGTATGGACTCAGCAGTCTGTATGTCTGTGTGTGTGTATGGACTCAGCTGTGTGTGTGTTAGACTCAGCAGTCTGTGTGTAAGTGTATAAATCAGCCTGTGTGCATTCAGCAACATCTATGTGCATTCAGAAATCTGTGTGTGTGTATTCAGTAGTCTCTCGGTGTTCGTATCTGTGTACTGTGTGTATGTACTCAGCAGTCTATCAATAATTAACATTTTTAATCTTGTGAGTTGTTGTGTAGGAAGAGCCCCAGTGCACTGCTTTGCCCGGGGGCCCTTAACACTGTTAAGATGGTACTGCTTGTGTGTCAGTGAGCTTCCATTTATTGAGCATGTGTGTGTCCCTGAACTTCTTTGTAGTGAGCCTTGTGTTTATACAAGTGGTCTGTAGTAAGCCTGTGTGCGAGTCAGAGAGTTTTTTGTCTGTCAGTGAGCCTATTTGCACATGTCAGTGAGCTTGTGTGCTCACTTTAATATACACATATATATATATATATATATATACATATATATATATATATATATATATATATATATATATATATTGACCTGTAGGAATGGCATACCTTTTTTTTCCAGGGCTGCTTTCCAGTTTGGCTCTGCCAGCGAGTGAGCTTTACCGCTGAATCATCTGTGTGAGCTGCCGCACACTTTAGCCCTGCTACACTCATCTGGGAGCTGCTGTTGACAAGTACTTGTAGTCTAGAGATTGGGACATGGGGTATATGCTCAGCTATCTGTATAATACTATAGTGCTGTTCTCTGTATAATACAGGTCTGTGTCTGTATAATATCCTGGGACAATCAGTGTTTACAGCGAGCAGCACTATACAGGGAGCACTGACTGTCCCAAGATATGATACTCACAGCCATGTATTATACAGAGAGCAGCACTGTACCAGGGAGCGTTGAATGTCCCAATGTCTCAAATGTTGGCACTATGGCACTATATCAAGGGAAATGTGTTTTTTTTTTTTTTAATAATCCCTGGTGGAAAATAAACACATTGTGTCGGGGGCGGGGCTTAACATGCGGCAGGGGCGGGGTCAAACTGCGGCGAGGGCGGGGTTAAATGTGCCCTCCTACTTTTGTCCCTGGCCCACCATGTGCCCCCCCTAAAAATGAATCCTAGAGACGCCACTGGATACCGCATGTGTCTGGCATGGGCCTTGGGTGGTCATGACTGACCTGATCAACCATACTGATTACTTAATGCGCATGACAAGATACATGCTGGGCTGCACTGATAAGAAATCTTGGAAAAGTTACAAACTTGGTAAAAGGTATAAAAGACAGAGAAACTTGGCACTTACTTGGAGAACTACCCACCTGTAATGCGGACGCGTGTTGCTGGTCTCTGCAGTTCCGAGACAGGGTCCCTCCAAGCCTGACTGTCAAAGTTCCCCCAGTCACGTGCAGAGGACACAACCAAGCCCCTCTAATGGTGATGTATACTTACTATGATATCCAGATGCTAAGCTGTTTTGAAGTGAATGCATGCAACTACTTAATGAGAGTTAAGCTTACTCTGTATTGGGTCCCCTCGTGGACAATAAAGTGTGATGTCAATTCTTATCTGCAAATTGGTCTCTGTGTAGTTTCTTTTTCCTATAGCCCAAGATACTCATCCCAAACTGGGTGGTGTGCCTGCCAATATTGTATAAACCTTATTAGGTAATTGTTACTTTTTGGATATTGGTGCTTCATGAATTTGATGATTAGGTGCAACATTTTTGCGACGAGGATGGGATGAGTGTTAATTGAGCAAGGAAACTTGAAATCAACTTTTAAAATAGTTTTAAAAGTTGTTAAGCATAGTTAAGACAAGGCAATTGTGTTTAGAATTTGTTAGAACTGTTTATGTAAGATAAGGAAATTGTGGTTAGAAATTGTTAGAACTGCTTAGGCAAATTGTGAGTACAGTAAAAGTGAAACTAACATTGTACAAGGTCTAATTTCTGCTGCGCCACTGAGGAAAAAAGCCGTTTGCAAGCTGTCAGTTTATTCCGTGCGCTGCAGTAAAATATGCTATAGAGATTTTAAGCTTAGAAAACAAGCACTACGGTTTCTAAAGGTTCTTTGAACATTGTGTAAACTTGAAAATGTTTGCATGACGTTGCAAGAGCAAGATTGGTGAGTGAATGCTCGATCTAACAAGATTGAGGAGTGCCTCTGAAGATTGATTGAAGAATACAAGTTGTGCTCAGTTGGTAGATGCCCCTATACATCTTAAAGGTGTGTAGAATGCCAGTGCCTTCTGGGGAGCGTTACCCTCAAACAGGCTAGCGTCCTGAATGAGGCTGAATTGCTGCTAATTTAATAAAGCTCAATACCAGGTATTGAGATAAGGTCACCAAAACCACAAGATTGTTTGGGGTGATTCTGACACGAATGAGTGATTGTGCTTGGCCAGTTAACAAGTTCCCCTACGCACCTTAATGGATGCTGGAAGCCAGTGCTGACTGAGGAAGTGAAGGAAACGGCTGATCCTGAAAGTGTGAGATTGTTGTCTCGATCATAGCGGTCCCTATACACTCCACAGAGTGTGTAGAGCATCAGTGTGTTCGGGGAGCGCAACCCTGCAGCCAGAATAGTCATCTGGGCAGGCTTGAGTGAAAGTTTTTTCCCTGAAGTAACCACAGGAACTTTGCACAATGTTTAAAAAGAATAAGAAACAGGGTAATGACGCCATCATTCCCGGGAGGAAAGAGTAGTCAGTATGCAGAGTTATATGCAGTGTATCAGGCCCTGAAACAAGAGATGCTTGGAAGTTGTCATATATACACAGATTCTTGGTATGTTGCCAATGGATTGGCTACATGGTTGCCTACATGGCAGTCACATCAGTTTATGATTAATACATGATTAATACAAAAGCAGATATGGGAGATGGTACATCAAAATGAGGTAACAGTCTTTCATGTTGATGCTCACTGTAATACTGACTCATTGGATCGTCTGTTTAACTCTGTTGCAGACGAGAAAGCCAAGATCTCAAAAGCGTCTGTTGAAAATTCTAACTCACTTTTGGGATTGGCTACTTGGGCCCATCAGAAATGTGGACACTTGGGAGAGAAAGCCACTCACATGTGGGCACAACAGCAAGGCATTTTAGTGCCATTTGATTTAATTAAAGGGACACTATAGTCACCTGAACAACTTTAGCTTAATGAAGCAGTTTTGGTGTACAGAACATGCCCCTTCAGCCTCACTGCTCAATCCTCTGCCATTTAGGAGTTAAATCCCTTTGTTTCTGAATCCTAGTCACACCTCCCTGCATGTGACATGCACAGCCTTTCATAAACACTTCCTGTAAAGAGAGCCCTATTTAGGCTTTCTTTATTGCAAGTTCTGTTTAATTAAGATTTTCTTATCCCCTGCTATGTTAATAGCTTGCTAGACCCTGCAAGAGCCTCCTGTATGTGATTAAAGTTCAATTTAGAGATTGAGATACAATTATTTAAGGTAAATTACATCTGTTTGATGACTATAGTGTTCCTTTAAAACAGTAATTCTGCAATGTCCAGTGTGTCAGCATGAGCAGAATAGGCATGTATCAGGGATGGTACGAGGTCAAATAAAAAGATGAAAGGCACCAGGGCAAATATGGCAAGTGGATTACATAGGTCCATTTCCTATGAGTAAAAATTGTCAATATGTATGCACGGCTGTTGATACATATTCAGGGTATTTATTGGTTCACCCTTGCAAGAGGGCTACCTAAATAAATACTATTAAAATGCTGGAAACCATAATACAATACTATGGTCTTCCATTGCAAATTCAGAGTGACAATGGAAGTCACTTTAAAGGAAAACTGGTACAAGACTTTTGTGATGAAAACAATATTGAATGGATATGTGATATACCCTACTATCCTCACGCAGCTGGTCTGATTGAAAGAATGTATGGGTTATTGAAACAATTGAGAAAACTTGGTGAAGGGACCATGCACAAATGGAGAGATAACTTGCCTACAGCTGTAAACATCTTGAACCAGGTCCGGACTGGCCATCGGGCACCCCGTGCCAGTCTCTGCAGGGCCAGTGATACCCGAGCGCCGGCCCTGCTGTGTGTCTCCATGGGCCGGTGGGGAGATCAAAGATCTCCCTCACCGGCCCACAGGCACTTCTAGGTGGCCGCCGGCAGGAGGGGGAGGGAGTCAGGAGAGAGTACCGGCAGAGCTCTAACCAACGCTCAGATCTCGAGAGAGTGAACTCTAGCCTACAGGGGCTAGAGTTCACTCTCACCACTGGACCACCAGGGAAGCATGGCAGCACGGAACCCCTCCTCCCCTCAGGCAGCACGGATCCCCCCAGGCAGAACGGAACCTCACCTCCCCCAGACAGAACGGAACCCCCCCCTCCTCCCAGGCTAAAGGTAAGAGGGAGGGGGGATATATAAATTTTTCTTATTAATAAAAAAATATATTTACATTTAAATAAAATATACATTCACACACACAGCACCCCCAAACACACACAGCACCCAGACACACACAGCACCCAGACACACACAGCACCCAAACACACACAGCACCCTCAGACACACACAGCACCCTCAGACACACAGCACCCTCAGACACACACAACACCCTCAGACACACACAGCACCCAAACACACACAGCACCCAAACACACACAGCACCCTCAGACACACACAGCACCCTCAGACACACACAGCACCCAGACACACACACACAGCACCCTCAGACAGATATATATATATATATATATATATATATAAAATAACCCTCAGTGAGTTAACAGACAAAGAAAATTAGAAACCTAGAATGTGACGGCACATAAAAACACCCTCACACACAGCACCCCTCTTACATACACACACACTGCGCCCCTCACACATACAATACGTCCAAATATATATATATATATATATATATATATATACATACACACACACACACACACTACAGCACCCCTCACACTGCACCACTACTCACATTACGCTCCAGATACACGCTAGATCCCTTACCCTATATGCACTCTTAATCCTCTACACACACACACACTCTGGGTCCTTTTGTCAGGGTACCTGAAGTCTCTACCTCGGAGGAGGTTAGACTTCCCGACGGCCGTTCTCTCAGCGGGGCTGATTCATCCAATCCTCACAGCTCTCAGAGTCATTCCCACGCCGGCCGCGAGAGTCGCGCTTCCTTTTATGACACGACGCTCAGGAGCCGACGTCATGACGACAATCACATCCCGACCTGTCAATCTAGTTCGGAACAACGAATCAGGGCTCGGCAAGGGCGGAGTCATCAATTAAAGAACCAGGGTATAAAAGAGGGATGTGTGTAATGGTTCATTGCCCTGTCGTGGTTCTAGCTTGTCTGGTTCCTCAGTGCTCTTATGTCTATTGTTCTATTTGGTTTTGACTCGGCTTGTACTATCGTTCCTGTTTACCTCTCGTGTCCTTTGACCTCGGCTTGTCTCTCGCTTACCTGTTCTCTCGTTCCCTCGACCTCGGCTTGTCTCTGACCATTCTTTGCTTTCTCCTTACGTTAGTCCGGCCATTCTAAGGTCCGGTATACGTAGTCCTCTCCTGTTCGTACTTTGCGTGTTGGATCCCTGACACCTTTACAATGTAGATCTCCTACACACACACACACTGCACCACCTACACACACACTACATTCCTTGTCAGCAAACACATACAACATTCTCTAAACACACCCTCTCTACAACCCCTACACACACTACATCACCTATACACACACACTACAGCCCGTATGCACACACTCGCTACATCCCCTGTAACACTATGCCCCCTATACACACACTCTCTACAGCCCCTAGCCACACATATTACACCACAAACACAAATGAAATTGACCTATTTACCCAATACCACTCCACACTCTACACACACGCAATCCCACAAGCAGGCTCCAAACACCTGCACCATACACTTTCCTGGCCCTTTTGTCCTCTGGTATCCCACTTGTGGAGACACCAGAGACAATTTAAAAGCAAACTCAGCGCAAGCATGTTATTAAATTTGCTTGCGCTGCACAGAACGAATTCAGGGCCTTTTTCTAATGCCAGAGCTCTTCAGCGGGGCTCTGCGCATTGAACCAACATGCTCACTTTGAGAGGGGGCGTGCTTGTCATTAGTGATGACAAAACACACCCTCTCTGGCCCCGCCCCCTTCTTAGGGGGCCGCTCTGATTGAAAAATGCCTGGGCCTCATTTTTTTCCCAGTCCGGCCCTGTCTTGAACAATAGGCCGCTCTCAGACCATGACACTCCCTTCACTAGAATGATTGCACCCAATATACAAGCTAAACCTTATGTAACAAGTAACACCATCACATATGGTGTGAGGAAGGCTGAACTTGATGGACGCAAGTCTCTTTTCAGCTATCTAACTATGTAACTATGTAACTATATATTGGGAGATAGAAGAGGGAGCTCTGACCCCATACAGGGCTACCCCAGAGGCCGCAGGAATAGACTTGCGAGCCAGAAAGGAAGAAAGACTTCAATAGGGCAAGTTCACATGTTTCCCACAGGTATAGGAATACAGAGACATTTTGGGCTAATTGCACCTAGGTATAGCCTCGCCCTTAAAGGGATACACGTAATGGGAGGGGTCATAGACGCTGATTACCAAGGAGAAATAAAGGTCCTCTTGTTAAATCAGGGACCACAAGACTTGCTAGTGCAAGAAGGGGACAGAATAGCCCAATTGGTTATCATCCCCATTTACCAGGGACAGGTACATAAAGGAACGGCCCCCACCTTACAAACATTAAGAGGAGATAAGGGATTTGGCTCTACTAACCTAAATCCCGGGGCCAAAGTCTGGGTGAGGACTGAGAAAGGTCCCCCAGAACCAGCAGACATTATTGCAACAGGCAATGACAACACTGTGATACTCTCCAAGTCAGGACAAGATAAATGGGAATACGTGCCTTCTGGCAAATGTTATTTGAGAGAGTAAGATGTATCTTTACAGGCAAAGCTCATTGGTCCAGCTGTTACTGTGATGGCTGCACTTACTCTACACCTTTTGGTCGGTTCAGATACCAACAAAGAGATTGGAGGTTGGGACCAGAGTGATTCCGCAGAAATGAAGTGGAAAGAGATCGAGATTCGAGTAACCTGCCTGACTAATGACTGTCCAAACATGAGGGCAAGCCTGTATGGAGAAGGCTATTTTAGCCACAATGACACTGAGGCGATGAACTATATTAAGCTGCAGCACGAATCCTTTGATATGTTAACGTTAGAATCTACAACACCCTTTGGCTGCCACATACTATATACACATATTGACTCTAATATTACTTCAGAAGAACTTACCCAATATTGGGTATGTTGCGGACCGTTTTGCACACAAGGGGATAAAACCCAGTTTAGGCAATAATCCCCTTTCAGATAGACCAGCAGCTACTGCAATCACCAACCTCCCGAACTCCAAACTGCACGTATTCACCAACTCTCGAACAGCAGACACACGAACCCTGGAAGCAGCCGAACAGGAAAAGCAATATGAACAGCTTACACTCCTGGCAATCGGCATACAGTCAAATTCCCCCCAAGAATGAGACAACACTTCAGCTTCAGGGTTAAACAGCAACAACACTGATTTATTCACACAACAGGCTTATAAAGGCTTCTCCCATGCAAGGGAGGGATTTACAACAATTACACAATACACCAATCACACATGAGTTACCTCCCACAATGCCTCACAAACCCTCCCCTCTGGCCTGGAGATAATTGGGGAAGGAATCTAATTATCTCCCAGGACAGAGGCAAAACTCCATTGCCCACATGGCAGACAAAAAGACAGTAAAATAAATAAAATTACATACTGATACATTTAGTACATGAAACACACATTTCTACATATCCCCAGATAGCTTTGATCTGAGCGCACATTATTAGATGAATGGCACTCAGATCACACGAATAAGCCTTTCTGCAGGGAAAATAAACGGTTTAACCTGCAGTGCCATAGTCCAAAGGGAGCAGGCGAGCAACCAGGCTTCTTCAGTTCACAGTGGCGAGGTTGGTTTCGCCACACTTCTCCCCTTTACCAACTAGACTAACAGGGTATCTGACCTCCTGCCGGTCAGTGCCCTGGTAAGTCCAGCAACCCACCCACAAAACAGAAACAGCAGTACAGCCCACCCACAATAACTGGTTACTACACCTGGGTAGAGGAGAGCTTTGTCCATGTCCAGGTGCCTCACCACGACTGTGTGGGGAACTGTTAGGCTGCCTTGGTGGGTTGCTGAGTGGGCAGAGACCAGCGGTATTCTGCCCTGGTACCAGTACTACCGCGGAAGTAGCCTGGTCGGAGCCTGGTTGTGGGAGGGAGAGACCGACCGTCTCCCCTCTGGATATACCGCTCTGTGGCTGGGGGACAGGACCGACCGTCCTTACCCCTTGTGCTGCAAGTACAGAGACTACGGTCCCATCTGCACCGTTGGGGGGTGTAACATCTCCCCTTGGTGGATTAGGCTGCCGCTGGAGGGAGGGTGTAACAAGTTCCTATCTCTGGACTGTAAACTGCCGCTGGGGAGAGGGGGTATCAGGCTCCTCTCCCTGACACTCTCTCTGCTGGTGGAGAGGGGGACCAGCTGTCTCCCCTTTCATTATCTTGTCCTGCGGTTGGGGGGCGAGACTGACGGTCCCTGCTCCCTGCAGGACATTCTGCCGCTGGGGAGGAAGGACGGCAACTTCAGCTCCCTGGGGTACACACAGCCGCTGGGGAGGAAGGACAACACCTTCAGCTCCCTGGGGTACACACTGCCGCTGGGGATGAAGGACTACACCTTCTGCTCCCTGGGATATACACTGCCGCTGGGGAGGAAGGACAGCACCTTCAGCTCCCTGGGACACACACTGCCGCTGGGGAGGAAGGACGGCACCTTCAGCTCCCTGGGGTATACACTGCCGCTGGGGAGGAAGGACTGCACCTTCAGCTCCCTGGGACTTACTCTTTCGCTGGGGAGGAAGGACTGCACCTTCCACTCCCTGGGACTTACTCTGCCGCTGGGGAGGAAGGACGGCACCTTCAGCTCCCTGGGGTACACACTGCCGCTGGGGAGGAAGGACGACACCTTCGGCTCCCTGGGACACACACTGCCGCTGGGGAGGTAGGACGGCACCTTCAGCTCCCTGGGATACACACTGCCGCTGGGAGGAAGGACTGCACCTTCAGCTCCCTGGGATACACACTGCCGCTGGGGAGGAAGGACAACAACTTCAGCTCCCTGGGGTACACACTGCCGCTGGGGAGGAAGGACGACACCTTCAGCTCCCTGGGGTACACACTGCCGCTGGGGAGGAAGAACGACACCTTCAGCTCCCTGGGATACAGACTGTCGCTGGGGAGGAAGGACTGCACCTTCTGCTCCCTGGGACACACACTGTCGCTGGGGAGGAAGGACGACACCTTCAGCTCCCTGGGGTACCCTTTTGAGTCCCCGTAACGCACTCTGCCACCGGATAGGGTGACCGATACCTTTGGTTGGATCTGCCATGAACTGCAGGTACTCGTCTACCTGGCTCCTTACGAACTGCATGCATTTCTCAGAGTGGACAAATGTAACGAGAGCCATCCACGAGGCATACTCTTTGTCAAACGCCTCCTGAGTGTAGCTGGGTGCCATGCTTGCTCTGCTGAAGTTGGTTTCCTTTGTAGATAGGGTCGCTGTACGGGTACTAGCATTGCCCTCAATTTGTAATCCAGGAATGGTGTAGCTGTCCCTCTGGTTGTAGGAACGATCCCGCCGCTTGCCACCAATTGTAACGGACCGTTTTGCACACAAGGGGATAAAACCCAGTTTAGGCGATAATCCCCTTTCAGATAGACCAGCAGCTACTGCAATCACCAACTTCCCGAACTCCAAACTGCACGTATTCACCAACTCTCGAACAGCAGACACACGAACCCTGGAAGCAGCCGAACAGGAAAAGCAATACGAACAGCTTACATTCCTGGCAATCGGCATACAGTCAAATTCCCCCCAAGAATGAGACAACACTTCAGCTTCAGGGTTAAACAGCAACAACACTGATTTATTCACACAACAGGCTTATAAAGGCTTCTCCCATGCAAGGGAGGGATTTACAACAATTACACATGAGTTACCTCCCACAATTCCTCACAATCCCTCCCCTCTGGCCTGGAGATAATTGGGGAAGGAATCTAATTATCTCCCAGGACTCCATTACCCACATGGCAGACAAAAAGACAGTAAAAGCCATAAAATTACATACTGATACATTTAGTACATAAAACACACATTTCTACATATCCCCAGATAGCTTTGATCTGAGCGCACATTATTAGATGAATGGCACTCAGATCATACGAATAAGCCTTTCTGCAGGGAAAATAAACGGTTTAACCTGCAGGGCCATAGTCCAAAGGAAGCAGGTGAGCAACCAGGCTTCTCCAGTTCACAGTGGCGAGGTTGGTTTCGCCACAGGGTAGGTTACGCAAATGAGCAAAGCACAAAGCGAACATACACTATTATCGAGAATAGTGGTGCAACCTACTGCTGCACTAACAGCACCCCTGATACCTTTTGGTATTTACTTTTAAAAATTCAAAGGACATCCAAGACAACTTGTTCTGACATCACTAAATCAGACAGACATCTCTCGCCTTGTGAAGAACACAATCACTTTATTAAGGCAGCAGCTAATGTATATAAGAGCTTGGGTGTGTGGTCACACTCCACATGCTCATGACAAAGGGTACCCCTATTTCCCTAAAGTATTGACGAAAAAAGACTTGTTGTATATCATCAGACATAACGTTGGTTTTGACTTTCTAGTAAGAAACTACACAAGTGAGGTCCCCAAGATTTTCTTAAGTGAAGATATTATGGACAGACCAGGTGCAAGGTAATCTGCGCATGGGGGAATGGGAATACCCTGACAACTCAGAAGAAGTAGTGACTATTAATGTTTAGCAAAAATATTACACTGACCGTGACTACCAACAGAACATCCGACCTAGCAGTTATGTAAATACCATGGCATTATCCCCTTTTTACACAGGATGGAGTTTTGACTATTTTAATGGGACAGAAAATGGCAAGAAAAGAACCGAGGGCAGATGGAAATATGTCCTGGACCTAGGAAAAGATGAGGCAGAGACTATAAGTCGATGGTGGCATAAAATAGTAGGTTCTGGAGTGTTTATTTCACATTTAAACGTTCTAATGTAATCCCTTCAAGAGGATTTTACTGGCTCTGTGGGAGATGGGTTTATAAAACTCCCATGTAAAATGAAAATTGATTGTACCTTGGGAATGGTGATGCCCGCCATTTACCCTACTAAAACTTTACCTGAAAACACCCATCATCGTTGGCAAAGACGAGACACCGATTTATCAGGATTTAAAATGGATAGAAACATGCAGTTTTGGGTCTCTCTTTTTCCAATGGTGGGGGTGGGAATGATGATAACTAATTTAAATATTTTAATTGATACCCTTGATGATGCCTTTAATAGCACAGGCCTTGCTTACTTAATTATGAGCAAGAACAGATTAGACAGGTAGCTTTGCAGAAAAGAATAGCCTTAGATTACTTGCTTGCAGCAGAGGGAGGAGTATGCAAAAGAATAGGAGGCAAGGCATGTTGTGTGTATAGAAGATAAATCAGGGAAAGTTAAGCATGAGCTTCATCATTTAGAAGAGATTAGAAAAACCACTAACCACAGACGACTTGGAACACTGGCTAGCTAATACTACAAAAGACTTTGACTGGACATTTGGTATAGGATCATGGTTAGGAGGACTTGAGATGAAAATATTAAAGGGAATTGTGTGGTGTGTTTTTATTATACTTTGTATTTACCTATGCTACAAACTTACCATTTTCTGCATTCAAAGAGTAGCTACATTTAAAACAAATGCCAGTATAGAATTAGAAGAGTGACAAATGTTTTTATAGATAGATTAGAATGCCCTTAAGATTAAGATGTTAAGCGGCAAGAGGCATGTCCTACGGGTGACCCTCGACTCGAAGAGCTTTATTGCATGAATTGGTTCCAGCTGTGAATGGAACAATATGGGGGTAAATGGGCTTGCCCCCTACTGATAACCTGAATGGAATGCGTAAATGTGTGAGGTTTTGCTCACTTAGTGATCAAGGGATGGAATGTGATAATTGTGGTAAAATTCCAATTGACTAAATAAGCATGATTGATTGATCACTAGTGAGCAAATTAATCTATTATAGATAGTTAAGATGGCACTTGTCTTAAACTGTGTCGCACTAAGAAATTAAGATAACATTGCATAAAATATTCCATAGCATGTCTGGCCAATATCCAAGAACGCCCACGTGCTGAAAAGAGGGATCTGGTGCCAACAATGTGTAGAAAGATAAAAGTGTGACATTGAATAAGATACCGCATGTGTCTGGCATGGGCCTTGGGTGGTCATGACTGGCCTGATCAACCATACTGATTACTTAATGCGCATGACAAGATACATGCTGGGCTGCACTAATAAGAAATCTTGGAAAAGTTACAAACTTGGTAAAAGGTATAAAAGACGGAGAAACTTGGCACTTACTTGGAGAACTACCCACCTGTAATACGGACGCGTGTTGCTGTCTCTGCTGTTCCCAGAGAGGGTCCCTCCAAGCCTGACTGTCAAAGTTCCCCCAGTCACGTGCAGAGGACACAACCAAGCCCCTCTAATGGTGATGTATACTTAACCTGATATATCTAGATACTAAGCTGTTTTGAAGTGAATGCATGCAACTACTTAATGAGAGTTAAGCTTACTCTGTATTGGGTCACCTCGTGGACTTATCTGCAACTTCGTCTCTGTGTGGTTTCTTTTTCCTATAGCCCAAGATACTCATCCAGAACTGGGTGGTGTGCCCGCCAATATCGTTATAAACCTTATTAGGTAATTGATTGTTACTTTTTCGATATTGGTGCTTCATGAATTTAATGATTAGGCACAACACTTCCCCACTAGTTTGCTGGCCAGGATGGTGACCCAGTCGATCACCTTGGATTAGGCACTGGCGCTCAAAGTCGTGTAAAAAGTCATCGATGCCTCCTTCTGCTTCCTTGAAGTCTTTGAAGGCATTGTATGATAGCCAGGGTGGTTGTGCTTCCCGGCACCTTCTGCTCCCTTCTTCCTTCATCTGGGTTCATGGAGGTCACCCTCTGTCTATTGGCAAGGACATAGGCTTGCACCTCCAAAAAGGTCCTGCTGACAATCTCCTCTGAGGAAAGCTCTAGGTAATATGCCAGGCGCCGTTACACCTCCTTGCGCATTTCCTCCTCATCTCTGGCCCCTGGCTGGGGTTCGTTGCCTCACTGCATGCCTGGTTGTCCTCCATGAGCGCAGCAATCAATTCGGCCTTGTTACGCCCACCAGGCGTTATTCCTCTGGCTCCACACAAGTCCTGCAGTGTAGGTCGCTTTAGAGCACTGTAGTCCATGGGTCTGTTGGCAGGGACATGGGATCCTGCTGCTTGCCACCAATCGAAGCGGGACCTGGGTAACCGATGGTTATCCCCATTGATTAGAATAGGTCAGACCCATTTCCCCAGTAACCGGATTGGACACAGTTTCAGGATACAACCTTTGACAATCTTTATTTGGGTACACAGCTTTGCCTCCTCCTCCTACTCAGCTTCTTCCTCCTCCTCCTCTACCACCTCCTCATCCAGGCAGCGTAACACCTTTACCACCAACTTCAGCACAGCCAGGGGGAAATGACAGCAGGCTGTTTTAAATCTCATATGTTTGGGGGAAAAACCCCACACTGCGCAGGAGCTGTGGATGGGCATGGAACAGCAGAACGATGAGTGGTTGTTGCCACTGAGCCTCAAGCCTGGCCTGGTGGTGTGCGATAATGGGCGAAATCTCGTAGCAGCTCTGGGCCTTGCCGGTTTGACACACATCCCTTATCTGGCGCATGTGCTGAAATTGGTGGTGCAGAAATTCCTGAAAAACTACCCAGATATATCAGAGCTGCTGCAGAAAGTGCGGGCTGTCTGTGCGCGCTTTTGGCGCTCACCCTGCTGCTGCTCACCAGTCTGCACTGCAGCGTAACTTCGGCCATCCCGCTCACCGACTCATGAGACTGTGCGAGCAGCAGCAGGCGATAGTGGAGTTTTAGCTGCAGCACGCACAGTTCAGTCGCTCTGCGGAGTTTTCTTTTATTATATGTCCCAATATTTTGGGGGCTACCCCAATTTAAAAAAAAAACAAAAAAAACAAAAACAAATAAAAAAAACAGCTACCTCCTCCACCACCGCTTCCACCTACACCGCCACAGTCACCGCCTCCTCAACCTATGGGTCACTTAGTATAAACTATGTACACAATAGCAGAGGCTTGTGAAGGCCTTTTCTCCATGCATCAGGAGTTGAGCTCAGTTTGAACAATGAAATAGAATACCCTGCACTCCAACCCTCTCTCAAATGGATTATTCTGGTGATCCTCCTGACAGCCATGCTTTAGATTTTGATTTATGTTCTTCCAAAGCTAAAATCAAAGATTCCATCTACTGCTATTTTATGGCTCAGCTGTATTTTTAATTTTTATGTTATTTTAAGTGATTTCCATATCCACATTTGTTTGCAGGGCACTTGTCCTACTCCTACCCCCTTTTTACTTCCTTTTGCAGCCCTCTAGCCCTTTCCAGGACTTTTTTAGAGACATTTTTGTGGCCAAAAGTTCCGGTCCCCATTGACTTCAATGGGGTTCAGGATCAAGTTCGGGGTCAAGTTCGATCCCGAACCCGGACTTTTTTTCAAAGTTCGGCCGAACCCGCCAGATCCGAACATCCAGGTGTCCGCTCAACTCTAATTCTAAAGGCACAGTATTCACAGTAACAGCTAATTGGTAATATATAACACCCAGTATAATAGAAAGGTCTCGGAGTGTATATAGGCAGTAAGAAATAAACTATATGCCTGGTGATTATCCGTAACCGAATAGGAGTAGTCGTCAGGGTAATAGAAAAAGTGTATACTGTTGCAAAAGACACTGCGCTAGTGGTATTAGCACATTTAACCAGACCATGTACAGTTATATAGAGAGAGGTCCAAAATGAGTGAAATATTAACCACAAATGCCAGAAAGGGTGACTTTAAGACTGCTCAAAAGAGAGTCCAAGTGGATTCACGAACTGAAGACATTAGCACCTCAGGGACTCAATGAAGAGTTCAACTTCACCCCATTTATACATTGATCACTGGTATAATTTTTATGATTATCACTCAATGCTGTATAGGCTATATTCCTAGGCTCCCAGTCACTATCTCACCTACTTCCTATTGGTGATCTGTCAAGGTCTAGTGACTTATTAGTTATATTTCTGGTTCTTTATCCCATTTTTTCTTTTTATGGATAATGCCAGGTGATTCTATTATCACTCACTGTCCATATTTATTATATTATATTTTATCACTATCTACTTTAGGACATATATTCGCTATCAACAAGCTCATTTTTATGTATTCTAACCACCCCTGAAGGGGTTAATTAGACTTCAAGAAAGTGATTCCTATTTACAAGCTTTATTTATAATTTATTCCACCCCAGTAGGGGTTAATTAGTTTGTATCCACCCACCATGTTAATGCTTTACACTCCCATTAGCCGAAAATGTTTTCAAACCGACCA
This sequence comes from Pelobates fuscus, assembly GCF_036172605.1. NCBI lineage: Eukaryota > Metazoa > Chordata > Amphibia > Anura > Pelobatidae > Pelobates > Pelobates fuscus. The sequence continues at coordinate 280,721,247 of NC_086318.1, read as the reverse complement.
ATCGGTTTGAACTCAAACGTTTATAATAGGGTCCACTAGAGGACCGGTTCCCCTCTGACGAGTCAGAGAGGTGCAACGCGCGTCAGGGGAACACACCGGCGCTATCCATAAGTCACTGCACCAACAGTGACTCTACATCGCAATAAACTTCAGCAATCTCATTGCCTGATGTGAATGATGCCTCGCACAAAAGAGCTCTCAGAAGACCTACGATTAAGAATTGTTGACTTGCATAAAGCTGGAAAGGGTTATAAAAGTATCTCCAAAAGCCTTGCTGTTCATCAGTCCACGGGAAGACAAACTGTCTATAAATGGAGAAAGTTCAGCACTGCTGCTACTCTCCCTAGGAGTGGCCGTCCTGTAAAGATGACTGCAAGAGCACAGCGCAGACTGCTCAATGAGGTGAAGAAGAATCCTAGAGTGTCAGCTAAAGACTTACAAAAGTCACTGGCAAATGCCAACATCCCTGTTAGCGAATCTACAATATGTAAAACACTAAACAAGAATGGATTTCATGGGAGGATACCACAGAGGAAGCCACTGCTGTCGAAAAAAAACATTGCTGCACGTTTACAGTTTGCACAAGAGCACCTTGGTGTTCCACAGCAGTACTGGCAAAATATTCTGTGGACAGATGAAACCAAAGTTGAGTTGTTTGGAAGCACACCAACATCAAAACCTGATCCCAACTGTGAAGTATGGTGGTGGGGGCATCATGGTTTGGGGCTGCTTTGCTGCGTCAGGGCCTGGACGGATTGCTATCATCGAAGGAAAAATGAATGCCCAAGTTTATCAAGACATTTTGCAGGAGAACTTAAGGCCATCTGTCCACCAGCTGAAGCTCAACAGAAGATGGGTGTTGCAACAGGACAATGACCCAAAGCATATAAGTAAATCAACAACAAAATGGCTTAAACAGAAGAATACGCCTTCTGAAGTGGCCCAGTCAGAGTCCTGACATCAACCCGATTGAGATGCTGTGGCATGACCTCAAGAAAGCGATTCACATCAGACATCCCAAGAATATTGCTGAACTGGAACAGTTCTGTAAAGAGGAATGGTCAAGAATTACTCCTGACCGTTACGCACGTCTGATCTGCAACTACGTTTGGTTGAAGTTATTTTGGTTGAAACGTTTGGTTGAAGTTATTGCTGCCAAAGGAGGTTCAACCAGTTATTAAATCCAAGGGTTCACATACTTTTTCCACCTGCACTGTGAATGTTTACATGGTGTGTTCAATAAAAACATGGCAACATTTCATTCTTTGTGTGTTATTAATTTAAGCAGACTGTGATTGTCTATTGTTGTGACTTAGATGATGATTGTCACGAACGCACCCTACTCCAAGAGTGTGTGTGACGTAGTTGTGGTGGTGAAAGGGTTAAAGTACACTATTTGTCTTCACTAGACCGGAAATAATGACAAAATTCCCCTTTTTAACACCACCCACACTTAAACATAATAATATAACTATTACTATTTTAATGCTGCCACCACCAAGACAATTTATAAATGGGGTGCCTTGGTCCCCCAGGTAAATCAACAATAAAACCAACCAAATATTACTTAGTACAATATTTAAGGAATTACAAAAATACTAACTAGTCTCTTCAGGTAACGTGATTCTTAACCAGACAAAGGCAGAACTTAATAAATGAATGTTTATTATGAACAAAGAATAGTCACAGTGCATATAACAATATATGATAAACAAGTTATTTACACCAACAACAGATAAAAACAAAAAGGATAAAATACAGAAGTCCTAATTAATCACTGTAGCGGAGTAGCAGTATAATCACGGTATCTCTGCTGGTAGTCAGGTTAAAACAGGTAAAACACAGGCAGCAAAACAATAATCCCTCTTCCCCGAGGACTAGACGACACATAGTCTGGGAGCCAACTGTCAACTGTCAACTGACCTCTGTGGGGGTCCCAGCTTCAAAAGATGTAACCCCTGTTGACCTCAGCAATATAACATCTCTGTAATTTGTGCCATTTACTACACAAATTACATTAAAGGATAATATTCCAAGGGTGTAATAATAAATTATACACCCTTGCCGTGACAATGATCAGATCACATTTTATGACCAATTTGTGCAGAAATCCATATCATTCCAAGACCTATGCTGATCCACCTTAGACTGAAGACAAGCCTTTCAACCAGTCACGAGGGTCCTACGAACGGCTAACATCCCCTATAAATGGGGTCAGTCTCGTACCCTCACAGCTACTAGAGACGGCCGCACGTACCAGCTTCTTTCCGTAGAGCACTCAGCACTCCTAAGGGACTTTGGCCTGACCTCACTTCCAGACGGCGCTGCCTGGCCGAACCGCACCTGGGACGTGAACAAGATTGTACCCTTTACCCCCCGCAGCGATGCAGATACCACCTAATGAGGGGACGGACACCCGGTAGCTCCAACTGTACACAGAGGGAACCCCCTGCAGCCTCGCAGGGACGAACTGACCTCAATCATTCCCATTTGTTTGTTATTTATGCTATTATTATTATTTTTTTTTATTAAGCAATTTTATTCACATACATGCATGACTTTTACATTGAGTAAGGTTGAGTGAATTGCTACCTTTTAAGATCATCAGTCATAAAGTATCAAACATAAACATTTTGTACTGAAGTCACAATCCATTTCACAATTATTTTTAATTACATGTTGCGTGTTTTTAACTTAACTTTGGGGAGGTAAACCTGGGTGGGGTGAGAGGGGGGAGGGAGAAAGAGGAGGTGGGTGGGTGGGTGGTGCCCTGGGTTGCATTCTCTTAAGAAGGGGTTGGATCTCACTGTACCTTGGATATTGCTGCTTTTAATGTGTCTATTGTGCGTGTTAGTTTGCGCGTTCGGCGTCGTGTCTTGCCTCTGGAGTATTTAACCTATAGGTGCCCAGATGGTTTGGAATGGTCGGCTTGTTCTATTCCCGTGTTGTTTTGGCCATAGATAGTTAGATAATGGCCGGGGTTTGTTTGAGTGTTACATACTTCTGCTTTGGAAGCGGTCCTTACAAGTTTTATTTATGTGAGCGCGGCTGTCGGCATTTGGTTAGGCTTGGATCTTTAGTGGTAGGTTCATCAGTGGACATTATTTCGTTCCACTTTTCCCAGGCTATTCTCCATACTTTGTTGGATTGTTGGTTCGCTGCCTGTCTTGCTGCGCATTCAGAGAGTTTATTTTGAGTTACTAGGTTAATACATTCTTGTATTGTTGGGGGTTCTGTGTTGCGCCATTTTCTGCTGATCAGTATCAGTGCTGTTATATTTATTTGATAGGTTAGGTATGCCATTGCTTTCGTGAGTTCTTTTTTTTTTTCAAATTCTTTATTTTTGAAGTGACATTGGTATTTCTGCGTATAACACATCATCCGTCACAATACAAGTTCCTTTGTTGACAATGGTATTGGTACAGTTAACACTGGAACATGCCGCATCCGCGGTTTAGGTATATTTTCTTGAGTTGTTAGTGTTAGCCAATTGGTGTCACAATTATACATTATATACAATGTACATAGAAATCGTACAATGAGAAACGATAATAAACATAAAGGGATAACAACAAAAAGAAGGAAAGAACATATTAGAGGTGCACGCTATATAGGTATCTAAGTATAATCGGTTACACCATGTATTATCCAGCCCGGATGTACGAGCCACGTAGCCCAGACCTGAGTTCTGAGCGTGGGGTATCCACCTCTGGAACATCAAACACTGCTCGTTGGCCGGATGCTCAATGAGTGCTTTCGTGAGTTCTGCGGGATAGATATGTAGTAAGAATGTTTCTGGGTTATGACGCAGAGTAAGTCCTGTGACCAAGGTCACCAGGTCGGCCACTTTTTGCCAGTAATGTGTTAGTTTAGGGCATCCCCACCATGTGTGGGTCATGTCACCTAAATTGTTGAGACATCTCCAGCATTGATCAGATACCGTAGGGTGTATCTTGTGTAGTCGTTTTGGCACCAGGTACCATCGGTACAGCAACTTTTTTGAGAGTTCTCTGTGGGTTGAACAGAGTGTTAATTTGTTGTTGGTGATGAATAACTTTTCCCATGTTTTGTCCGGGATGTTGAGGTTTAGCTCACGTTCCCAGGATTGGATAAATGGTAACGTTTTAATGTTCTCATCCTTATTTAGGCTTGTATATAGTAGTGAGATGGTTTTTTTCGCTGGCAATTGTGTCGTCATAACCCGTTCAAAGGCCGTCAGCCGCAGCTCACTCACAATTTTCATTGTTGGTACATAGTGTTTGAGTAACCATGCCTGTACTTGAGAGTATGAAAACTCAGCTATGCTCGGGAGGTTATAATCTTTTTGTAATTGAGAGAAGGGTATGATTGTTTTCCCCTGCATTAGTTGTGTGATACATTTGATGTGATGTCTTTCCCATAAACGGGAGTTAAAACTGGGGATTAACATTTGTAAGGTGCCAATTGTCATGGCAGGAGAGTGCGCTTTTGTCCTGCATAGGGTCGCCCTGTTTGCTTCCCAAATATGTTTTGTTAGGGCTGTTGTAGGTAATATCGATATGTTTTGGGGTCTAAGGAGGGGGGGAGTCCACATGATGGACAAAAAGTGTTGTTCCTGTTTCGTGCCAGATTCCAGCGCTACCCATTGTGGGTGTCTATCTTGTGTTTGTACTGTTACAATAGGATTAATGTTGGCTGCTTTATAGTATTGCTAAATGTTAGGGAGGCTCCCCTGGTGAAACTTTTATACATCGTGGTCACGGCTACCCTGGGTCTTTTATACGCCCATATGAATTGGTTTAGTCATTTTTGGTTGTCCCTAAAGAAGGGGGATTGAACTTTTATGGGAAGGGGCCTGAATAGATACTGGTATTTAGGGAGGATCCCCATTTTCACTGCGGCTACTCGGCCTGACCATGAGATACATTTTTTATGCCATCCTTGGGGTGTCATTTGTTAGGAAGTAGTCCTGTAGTTCTTTGTGTAGTTTCAGTTTGAAGCGTTCATCCGCTAGTAAGGATTCATTGAGTTTCCATGGGGCTCAGCCTCTGGTTTGGAAAATGTCTGTTAGTGTTAGGGTCTCCCGTCTTGCAATGTGTTGTTTGGAGGAGGGTCGGGGCTGATATCAGTATGTGGTCAATTCTCGAGTGGGTTTTATGTACTGGGGAGTAGTGGGTGTATGATCGTTCGCCATGCGTCATATAGGCCAAATTCTGATAGTAGTTTCGTCATGGATCTACATTGTAGTGACCAAGTCTTACGCCTGGGTTGTTGTGGTGTAGCTGAAGTGTCTACTTCTGGATCAAAGATATGGTTAAGATCTCCACATATTATTATCTGTGCCGTTTGTGTAAGGTCTAATTTTGAGAGTACTTTATGGAGGAAATTCCTCTGATTTGCATTAGGGCTGTACAGATTGGCTATTGTGTATATGGTGTCATTAATTTTGCATATCAATATGAGATATCTGCCTTGGCTGTCTGTGTGTAGTTTAAGCTATTCAAACGTTTGTGATTTATGAATTAATATTGACACTCCTCTCGCTTTGGATGTGTGTGCTGCGTGGTATTGCGTGGGATAGTCTTTGGTACCAAAGGAGGGGATTTTGGCCTTAACGAAGTGCGTCTCTTGGATACATAGGATGTCGGCTTGGGCCTGTTTTGCGTCTCTCAATAGCATCCTGCGTTTGTGAGGGGTGTTCAGTCCCCTCACATTATGCGAATGTATATTCAGCATTAGGGAGTTTGGGGTTAGGCCTATGGCCTTTCCGTACTGTCTCCGCGTGGAGGTATTTGGCGTTGCATAGGCCCTGTATTGTCAGTCCTGGGCCGTATATCTGAGCATAATTTGCCACATTTAGGCTAGCTTTGCTTTGTTTTTGTTGTGTTTTGTGGAGTGTTACAGGTTGCGCCTTACTTGGCGGTGTGATAGTGTAACCTTTGTCGGCACGTTGCTTATGGTTTTCAGGTCGCAAGTCCCGGGGGGTGGGGGGGGGTGAACTGTGGCAGGGGTTGGGGTTTAAGTGGGGGGGTTAGGGCTATGTACAAGTCATTCCCCTTGTGGGGCGCAGTGGCAACCTTGTGCACTGAGGGGGTAGGAAACATTGTTCCCTATGGGTGGCTAGTGAGCTATTTAACTTCATGTTTACTATTTTGTGGGTGTACAAAACTGTTTTATGCTGTTTATTTGGGGATCAAGCGGTGGGTTTGGTCTTGTATCTGAAAAGTACTGAAAAGTGTCGTACCTTAGGATTTTGGAGGCTGCTAGCTCAGGTGGTCTTCCCCGTCTGACTCTTGTACTAAATATCATTAGATATTCCTGTTGTTCTCGTGCGTTTGCTCCCATTATTCTCTCTTTTATGCTTCCTATCTGTGTGTTATTGTCCCTGTGGTATGTTCTATAGCTGTCACTAACGTGTAACGGGCATTGTCAGATGTCAGGTTTGTTATTTCTTTCGGATTCTTTCTGATAGTCTCCGTTGTGGATTGTTTTACTTCGTCAGCTAAGTACCGGCTGGGGTCCCGGTAATGCCACCTGTGGGAGAGCGTAGGGGGTGGGGGTCGAGGTGTTGACTTAGTATTGTACCCGCTCATTTCATTCCCTGTTTGCCTGGTCATTGCTGTGGGTTCCCTAGAGGTGACGATGTCCTGTGTGTATGGGAGTGTTGGTCTGTTATTGGGGTGAGTGCAAGTCACATACCTTCTATTACATCAACCTGTGTACAAAAATACAGTAAGCATGTAGTATACTAACATTGGTTATTAGTACAGTAATGTTTCAATGGCATTCATCATTCTTTTCGCATTTTTAATAGGTTTCCCCCGTTTACTCCATGTAGCGTTGTTGTAAGTCACCTTCTAGAGTATGGATAGCGTTACTATCATTCCCCCGGTTTGTAATAGCTGATTTAGGTGGGGTTGGGATGTATCCCTATATGGGTAGGGGGCAGGGGGTGGGTAATGAATCCCCTTGTATTCTCAGGGTGCTATGGGCGCGACCCGATTCGGGAATTTGAGGTTAAGGTACCGGCAGGGCGGCGAGTGATTCGCAGATTTATTTCTCTATGGGTGTACCCCTTGTGTACTTGGGGCTAAATTGCGTGGGTTAAGTCATGGGGTCTGTTCTACCTGTTCTGTGCGGTATGTGCAGTCATTGTGCTACTGCTTATCGGGATCATGCCGTTTATTCAGCAGGGGATGATGGGTCATAATTGCGGGGGGGGGTGAATGTGGGTCCCCCTGGGAGCTCGGCATGAGGGGGTGGTATTAATTTGCGTGCCTGATTACCGCCTTTTGCCTGCTTGCATGGGGGGTATAGTATTTTTTTATTTTTTTTTAATTATTAATGTTTCGGGTGGCATATACGCTAGAGGGTTCACCATCATTTCTGCAGCTATGCCCGCACAATTTACATATCAATAATATGGGTACTTTACATACATGTCGTTTTTTTTAACTGCCAGGGATAGCTATGCAGCAATTAAGCAAAAGAGATACTTGCGTTACTGGGAGCTTGCACGTTCGAGGAACAGTCTATAATGTCTATGTTTTTGTTAGAGCTTTTCTTGTGCCAGTCTAATTGCAGCTTTTTGGGTTGGGAGCCTGCGTTTTCGTCCGGTAGATTCTCTATTCCCCAGGATCTCATCTGACAAAGGCCGTCTTCCGGGGAGGTAATGGAGATCATTTTCCCTTCCTTGTGTATCAGCATTTTGACGGGAAAACCCCAGCGGTACCTTATGCCGTTGGACCTGAGGGCCTCTGCAATCGGGGCGAATTCTTTTCGCTTGCGGAGTGTTGCTGCGGAGAGGTCCGTGAATAGCTTCACATTTGGATAGTCGTCCGGTGGTGTCACCTTGTTCCTGCTGGCTCTGAGGATATGCTCCTTTATGTGATAATAGTGACCTCGTAGCAGGATATCTCTTGGGATAGTGTCTGGCAGGTGTCTGGGCCGTGGGACTCGGTGCAGTCTGTGCACCAGGAGCATGTCAGTGGGGACATCAGGTGCATATGCGTGGAGGAGGCCTCTGATGTAGGCTGGTAGATCTGCAGGTGAGACGCTCTCGGGCACTCCTCTCACGCGGATGTTATTGCGTCTCGCTCGGTCTTCCAGGTCGGCGAGTTTTGTTTCAGTGCACTCTAGTCGTGCTCCTAGGTCTTCCACGTGGCTTGCCAGATCATTGTGCGCAGAGGTGAATTCTTCCATTTTATTTTCTGAATGGGCAGTGCGTTGTCCCAGTTCTTTCACATCTCTGTGGAGGGATGCCATAGACGTTTGCCATGATGTAATAAATTTCCTGGAAAATTCCTCCAGGGCTTTCGTGAGATAGCTTTTAGTGAGGGTCCCCTGTAGGTCTGTTAAATCGCCACCTTGTTGTAGGGTTTCTGTTCCCTCCGCTCCGTCGCCATCTTTGTCTGAGGCCTGTTGTTTCGCCTGGTCTGACACTGGTTTTTGCGTGAAAAAAATGATTTTATCCACCTTGGCAGTTGACTTCTTGGTCTTGTGTTGAGACATCTTCAATTATTAGCAATGTTCCGTGCTTTGTACACCCGGATGGCTTTGGATTCTAAGCTCTGGAGCCGGAGCTGTGGTTTATGCTTCCACGCCCCCCTGCTATTATTATTTTAAAGTACTGCTTAGTACGGCTTAGTTTTATTGTTTAAAGGTTACACTTTTGTCACCATATGCCTACACACCGCCTCGGAGCTGTCCTGACATGCGGACATTGACTCGACCACCCTCCCCGCCCCCGAACACTCAGGGGTTTTTGAGTGTAAGTTGACAGGAAGCACCCACCACAGACCCAAGTCATCATTACCGTTAGCTACTAGGACACAAGCATAATCTTATTACATAAGACCCACAGGGCTGGGTCTACCTCCTACTCTCGAAGCCTCAGCGAGATTAAAAAGCCCCACAATTCTTAGATCACTAACCAGCTTCAGTTTTATATCTTACATGATTGCACCTAGTTTGCATACTAGTCACGTAACTTACCTTATAATCACTCACACAGTGTCAGGGTCCAAGCAATTTTTATAAACACTTATGCATCCATATACTGACACAGCTAAACTCAACTTGTTTCGCTCTCTCATAGCATGCTACCTGCTATATTGTCTTACTCAGTGCCAGACGACAAAGTATATCCCCATTAATCCTTCCGCATTTTCATTCACTGACACATTTTGATTTCACCTGTAATTTACTTTAAAATTGTGCATAGTAGTTACACTCTATTGTTGAATGGTTTCCTACAGCTATTGTGGCGTAGAAGACCTGAATGTAATCTCATGCACGAACAAAAATAAAGAATAATATAACAAATAAAGCTAGCATAATCTACAATTTTATAACATGACAGGAGGCTTCATATTTGCTGTTTTAACGCTTAGCCAACAAATTCAACGATGACTATTCCGGGAGATAACTAGAGCAATCCCAAATGGAAGTGACAGCAGATGGATCGATGGAGATGCCAGCTGTCGATGTACCTCCAATTACGGAAAATGCTGTTAGATCCACTATATGTGAGGTTGCAACCTGTTTCCTAGAAGATGGTCCATGAACTGCAAAGCCGACCTATTAACCATTTTCCAACAGGTGCAAAATTCCGAAGATCATTTGCGGACTTGGAACCGCAAGAAAAAAAACTGCCAACAGGTCTCGACCCTTGATGTGGAAGATGGTTCCTCCGAACGTCCCAGGGTCACCAATTGATGTGGCCATGCAGGCAAACCTCCAACCTCAAGTAATGCGTCTGAGTTCCCCACCAATTCCGTAACAGAACCGAATAGGGTCTTTTCGTTCCCACCTGACCTACAAGGCGAGTGGTCTCATCCGAAATGAATCTACTACGCTGGCAAGAGTGCGGGCAAAACTAGTCGTCTACTAAGTGTTTCCAGTACTCCAATTGGACTGCGGCTGCGACTGTTGTAGGCAAAACACTCCCAAGGGGCGTCCAATCAGGTTTCCAAAACTGAATTTGTGTAGCGAAACGAGGATCGACTACTCTGGAAGATTGTAAAGCCTAGAAATATCCAAAATGAGGGGAGAGTAAATGGAGGTTGAGATTTCCATCCAAATGTATCCTCGTCGAGGTGTGATAAATGTTCCGGATCCAAGGGGTAATTGGGACCTGCATAAACGAAGAAGAGTCGGCACGTGCCGTAGTCGCATGGTGGACCGCAAAGGAGTCGAAGATGGTTCGAAGAGTAGGCAGGCTGGAGAAAAACAGAATCGGCCTTGGTGAGCGGGGCTGGATCAGGAAGTCCGTCCGTGAGACTGTCGACTGATTAGGGAGAGAGTGGATTAATCCAAATAACTGCTTGTATGATCCCGCTCCAGTCCAGCCCTGCCTTATGGTATGCACGTCACACCCAATATAGGGTATAATAGAGTGAGGCATCTGGGTCCCTGTATTCCTGACTGTCAGGGGAATGGTATTTCCAAGAGTAGGACTTAAGTCAAGGGACCCAGGTATTTGAATTTGAATAGAAGGAGGGTCCTCCATATCTGAATCACGTTCTCCAGCTACGTTCTCAGAAGAGAAGAGGCAGTCCTGCCTGTCACGGCAAGGGTGCAGAATTTATTATTACACTATGGAATATTGTCCTTTAATGTAATTTGTGTAGTAAACAGAGATGGTATTGACGAGGTTAAAAGGGGTTACATCTTTTGAAGCTGGGACCCCCACAGAGGTCTGATGACAGAAGGGGTAGTATGATTGGCATAGCAATGTGAAAATGATTTTACCATATGGATGTGAAGTAATCAAGACTCTGCAAGGTGTGAGGTTCTACACTTGGAAAAAGTCTGAATGTCTCTTCATCCATCTGGCATGTGTAACGAGTATATACCCCTACACGCAGGATCCAGCCAAACAGAAGACAGCACAGAGAAAAAGTATGTCTACCGGACCTTAGAGTGGCCGGACTCGACGTAATAGGAGAAGTACAGAGTCAGGAACGATCCGAGGTCAAGGGCACAAAGAGACAGCGTAAACGAGAACTAGCCGGGGTCTGGTACACAGGAATCAGCAAGCCGGCAAACAGTACAGACAAGGATAAAGCGAAAACGAAGTCAGAATACAAAGCCAAGACAGAATGACAGGAGCCAATGGGAGCCTTTTTGCAATTTAGGCTCCCACTGTCTCTTTAAGAGCACGCCCGAGACTCGCGGCGCGCTCTTAGCTGCAGGCGGGACACGTGACCGCATCTCGCGGTCACTGCCCGTCTTCCCGCTAGGAGAGTCGGATGAGCCGCGCGCAGCTCGTGCAGCCGCAGGACCGCGCGCGGCTTGAAGAGAGGACCGCGGCCGGCCCCCGGATAAGGTAAGTAACGCTACAGCATGTACCTTGTAAGTGATGAGTAAATCTCTTTGATATGTAAATGCCACTGGCTCTGTTCCAGTATTATATCCAAAGGAAGGACAAAAACATTCATTTTTACCCCACAGAATAATAATAAAGCCTGATTTTTATTATATTTGGAATGGGACAAGCCCAATCTTTTAATTAAGCCTAAACATGCGTTGCACAACTTAAACCGTGTGGCAGGAATTGTGATGTCTGTCCTATTGGATCGCAGGTGGGGCGTGCAACATGTCTATGGGATGGGAAAATAACAAATTCATAGAGGCAATTATTATTATTATTATTTTTTTGTATTATTTAAATTCTTTATTTTTATGTCACACTGCACATATGACATATATGGCATTCAGAAACAAGGTGTACAACAACATCAACTTTGCAGGTATTACAGGTCATCATTAAAGCAGTAATATGCAGTGTGAAATTTTTTTTTGAGTAAAATTAAGTACAAACATAAACATGACACGATTTACCTCAGTGGTGCAGTAATGATCGGCTGTCTAGTGACGGTATGTGAAAGTAGAAACTCCACTGAGAGAGGCATCCCCTTTACTGCAAGTGTGTAGTGGTGTGTCTCGGTTTGGTTGTGGTGATGGGGCGGGGGGGGGGGGGGGATTTCACGATTGAGCTATATGCTCCTAAGTTAGCCCGCTCTCTCTGGATTGGCCATATATGTTCGGACTATGTGTTGTGCTTATTGAGATTGGGTGCATGAGTTGTAACTGCTAAGAAGCTATTTGTGTGGCTAGGGTGTAGGGTTAGGTCGGTTTCGTATTGTGTAAGGAGTAACTATCTACTGGTAAAGATAGTAGGGTGCATCTATGTAAAGTCAGTCCCCAGGCAGGGGGGGGGAGATGGGATTCACCCTCTGGGTAAGTCTCTCACGGTGGTGCGGCGTGTCCCAGCGTTTTCTGAGCTTGGCCTGGCGAGAACACCGGTATATCGGATTTAGTTGTGATAGGTTCAGACCCCTCTGCTTCGGTGGTGTCTGGATGCCCAGGGTGGTGAGCAATGATCCGACCTCCTGGACGCTGTGTGCTCTGTGTGTGGTCCCTCCGTGGGATATGATGACTGCTCTTGGGGTTCCCCACTTGTAGGGGATATCTCTATTTCTCGGGAGCTGTAGGCTTGGTTGCATCTCCTTTCTCCATGCCATGGTGGTCCTTGTCAGGTCCGAGAAGATGGATAGTGTTGATCCTTCAAAGTGTAAGGGGGTCTTTCCCCGGAGCCCCGCCACGGTCAGAGCCTCGTGTTGGAGTGATTGGAATCGGATTATGAGATCCATGGATGCGGTCGCAGGAGCTCTGGTAGGTTTTGGTAGCCTAAACATTCTGTCTAGCTGTACTGCCTTCGCTTGCTTAGGCGGCAGGACAGTGTTCAAGAGACGTCTGATATAGTGTGGCGCCTCTGTTGCCCCCACTGAGTCGGGTATGCCCCTGACCTTTAGGTTGTATCTCCTGCGTTGGTCTTCCATAGCGTCCATTGTGTCTATGGAGGATTTTTGGTGGTGCTGGAGGTCGGTCACTTGTTGTTCTACTGCTGTTAGCCATGTGTTTTGGGAGCCTGTTGATTTTGGCGGTTGCTGTGTCTATAGCAGTTTTATAATATGCCATGTCTGACGCGATATTTTTGCGTAGCTCACTAAGCATTTGTTGAAGCAAGTCCGCTCGTCACCGGTTCCCCCAGTTTGGATGTGGCTTTGGTGGGAGCTGGTGCTCTATTGGCAGTTGTTCCCATATCCAGGTCAGCAGTAAAGTCATCCGAGGAGTATGAGTACAAGTCATCTGCCGTCGCCATCTTGTCCCATGCGACCTTAGTTGTGCCGCGGAGCAAGTCTCCGATGTCTCGGCTTGTGGGGGCTTTATCTGCCCTTGTTTTCTTAGTTCTTTTGCCCATGGTGTTCCAGTATGCCTCTGGTGAGTGGGTCGTTTGTTTTTTGGGGTTCTTATCCACCTTTTAAGCGTCAGTTTCTTAGGTTGAGACACGGAGCTCAGGGTTATGAGACCGACCTGATCCCCAGCTGGCTCCGCCCCTCGCAATTATTGTTTCTGTGGTGGGTACATAAGAGAAGATAGAACCAAATGTTTCCATTTGGATTGATGTGGGTCTGGACATAAGGAGGTGGTCACTTAGTATCTCTATAGACACGCCTTAACTCCACCTCTGGGTGAGGCGTGGTAATCCACAGGGTATATCTCTAATGATCCTGAAGAGTGCTGGTGTACATGGTTGGGCGTAGGAATCTAATTCTAAGTGAGTCACCATCTTTCCTTGCCAGAGACCCCCTGAGCAGAAGTTGTAGTTTGAAAAAAGTAAGTAATTAGGACTTCTGTATTTTATTCTTTTTGTTTTTATCTGTTGTTGGTGTAAATAATTTGTTTATCATATATTTTATATGTACTGTGACTATTTTTGCTCATAATAAACATTAATTTATTAAGTTCTGCCTTTGTCTTGTTAAGAATCACGTTACCTGAAGAGACTAGTTAGTATTTTTGCAATTCCTTAAATATTGTGCTTAGTAAAAATTTGTGGGTTTTATTACTGATTTACCTAGGGGACCAAGGCACCCCATTCATAAATTGTCTTGGTAGTGGCAGCGTTAAAATAGTAATAGTTACATTATTATGTTTAAGTGTGGGTGGTCTTAAAAAGGGGGATTTTGTCAATATTTCTGGTCTAGTGCAGACAAATGAACTTTAACCCTTTCACCACCACAACTATGTCACGCACACTCTTGGAGTAGGGTGCGTTCATGACAAATTGGTGGCATAGTGGTGTGATAACTAAAATAATTTTTATCTTTTTGTACCAGATTTTAGTGTTGCTGGATTTGTTGGTTAATCCAGGCACTAAAATAATTGTGTCTCAATTTCCAAAGGCTGAACTCATTTAGTGCATATAGAATATATTTACACCTCAACAGTCGCCCCCCCTCCCCCCTTCTCTGTTTTTCTTTGCTATCTTTTATTTACGAAATTGAGTACCAGGCACAATCCAAGGCAGCGCTAGACCAGCTTTGCCGGGAGAGATCTATTCCCTGTCGGGGAAAAATAAAAGAGGAACTATTTCAAGCACTGATGTACTATGATATACAACAAGCAGTGCAAAGTGATGCCTCAAACCCTGCTGAGGAGATACCTGTAGCTTTTGTCAGTGATGTACCGAGATCTGGAGATCCTTTGGATTCTTACTTGCAAACTGTGTTGAAATATGTGGACTCAGCAGATACAAACCAAAGAATACAGCTTATCCTTCAATATCAGGTGTAACGGAGCTCCGTGTACTCCGACCGAGTACCCTCCGTTGATGGATGCTCCTAGCGCTCTCAGAGGACTCCAAGCACGGCAGACGACACCACAACCACCGCAGGCTCCAAAACCGCCGTAGCTTAACTGGAGCCTCGCCGTCTTCCTTCCACCCTGGATCGGATTCTGTCCTCCAGGACCGTGTGGGGAAGACCTCTCCTCCAGGAGAGCGTATCCGGAACAAGCTCTTAAAAGAGCGTAGACGCCTCAGAGACAGGTGTAGGCGCTATTCTGTCCCAAAGGTTAAGTTTGAATAAACCACTGCATCCTTGTGGTTTTTTTTCCAGGAAATTGTCTGGGCCTGAGAGCAGGTATGATATTGGTGACAGGGAACTGTTAGCGGTAATTTTGGCTTTAAAGGAGTGGAGACATTTGTTGGAAGGGACTTTACACCCGGTTACTATTTTGACGGATCACAAGAATTTGTCATATATAGGGGAAGCCAAGCGATTATCTGCCAGGCAGGCTCGTTGGTCTTTGTTCCTTACTCATTTCAACTATGTTCTCACTTATAGACCTGGTTCTAAGAATTCTAAGGCTGATGCATTGTCCCGCCAACATGAACCTTCTACTATGCCTGATATGGTTGTTTCTTCTATAGTTCCCAAGCGTAATATTATTGCCAGCACTAGCATCAAGATTCACAATCGGTTGCTGGATGAGATCAAGAAGTTACAAGATCTGGCACCCGGACCTATTCCGGGGGACCGTTACTTCGTTCCTCCTAAACTCCAACTGGAACTTATGCAGTGTTTTCATAACAGTAAATTTGCCGGACATCCTGGCATACGCAAGTCATGTTCTCTGATTTCTAAAGATTTCTGGTGGCCTTCATTACGGAAGGATCTTAAGGAATTCGTCGGGGCATGTGATGTCTGTATGAGGACTAAACAACCTCATACGCTTCCATGTGGGCTTTTGCACCCCCTAGAAATTCCTGTGAAACCATGGTCTTGTCTGGCTATGGACTTCATCGTTGATTTACCGGTTTCTAAAAAACATACGGTTATCCTCACAGTAATTGACAGGTTTACCAAAATGGCTCATTTTGTACCTCTGCTCAAATTGCCCTCTTCTCCCGAATTGGCTGAAATTTTCGCGAGGGAGATTTTTCGTTTACATGGGATTCCTTCTGAAATCGTTTCTGATAGAGGTTCCCAATTTGTTTCCCGTTTTGGAGATCCTTCTGTTCTCAGCTTGGTATCAAATTAAATTTTTCCTCTGCCTATCATCCCCAGTCCAATGGGGCTGCCGAACGCACCAACCAAAAGGTTGAACAGTTCTTGTGTTTTGTTTCTGAACACCAGGACGATTGGGTCGGTCTGATTCCTTGGGCGGAGTTTGCGCACAACAACAGTGTTTGCGATTCTACTCGTTCCAGCCCCTTTTTCATGAATTATGGCTTTCATCCTTCCGTTCTTCCGTCGGCCTCCTCCTCCCAGGGGATACCGTCGGTTGATATTCATGTTGCCAATCTGAGAAAGTTGTGGGATCAGACTCGACAAATCCTTATTCATAATTCCATGGTGTCCAAACGACACGCTGACAAACGCAGAAGGGTGGCTCCGGTATTCTCTCCGGGTGATAGGGTATGGTTGAGTACCAGGAACATCCGCTTGAAAGTTCCTTCCATGAAATTTGCTCCTCGTTACATAGGTCCTTACAGGGTTCTGTCTCGTATAAATCCTGTTGCATATCGTCTGGCTCTTCCGCCTGCTTTACGCATCCCGAACTCCTTTCATGTTTCTTTATTGAAACCTTTGGTGTGTAACAGATTTTCCTCCACTGTGCCTTCCCCTCGTTCTGTCCAGGTTGAGGGTCAGGAGGAGTATGAGATCAATTCCATCCTCGATTCTCGGATTTCTCGGGGGAAGGTGCAATATCTTGTTGACTGGAAAGCATATGGTCCTGAAGAAAGGTCTTGGGTGGCCCAGGAGGATGTGCATGCTCCTCGCCTTTTTTAGGGCTTTTCATGCTCGCTTTCCCCGGTTCCTTCCGCCCGGTGGGCGTTTCTGAGGGGGAGGGTACAGTCAGGGTACCTGAAGTCTCTACCTCGGAGGAGGTTAGACTTTCCGACGGCCGTTCTCTCAGGGGGGCTGATTCATCCAATCCTCACAGCTCTCATAGTCATTCCCACGCCGGCCGCGATAGCCCCGCTTCCTTTTTATGACACGACGCTCAGGAGCCGACGTCATGACGGCAATCACATCCCGACCTGTCAATCTAGTTCGGAACAACGAATCAGGGCTCGGCAAGGGCGGAGTCATCAATTAAAGAACCAGGGTATAAAAGAGGGATGTGTGTAATGGTTCATTGCCCTGTCGTGGTTCTAGCTTGTCTGGTTCCTCAGTGCTCTTATGTCTATTATTCTATTTGGTTTTGACTCGGCTTGTACTATTGTTCCTGTTTACCTCTCGTGTCCTTTGACCTCGGCTTGTCTCTCGCTTACCTGTTCTCTCGTTCCCTCGACCTCGGCTTGTCTCTGACCATTCTTTGCTTTCTCCTTACGTTAGTCCGGCCATTCTAAGGTCCGGTATACGTACTCCTCCTGACAACAGGCAAACACCGCTGTTCGTGCGCAAGATGGCAGGGAACACGTGTAAAGTCCCGAAATGGCGGCCACCTATTCAGAGCACAAAGAATTCGTATGAAATCATGCGAACGGCTGCATTCTCCAGTAATGGTATTTCCATGCAATATATATTCGTATAAATCCCCCGGCTGCTCGGTTATATTAGCAGTCCAGACCTACAGCATAGTTAAAGGGCTAGAGTCAGCCTAATACAAATCCATATGCCCAAATATAGTGTTTAAAGTGCAATACAGTCCAGGACCATAGTCGCAGGGGAGGAGGCAGGCAAGCAGGCCTCTCCAGGACAAAGTGGCGAAGGGCACTTCGTCACATCAGGATTGTGAGAGATAGCGCCCAGCTGACAGAGAGAGAGGCTGCGGAGCGCCAAGCTGCCAGAGAGCATGAGCTAAAAATGGCCGAGTTGGAAAGATTGACTTTGTCACCTATGAGTATTCATTCCAGAGACTCTTCTGCACCCAAACCACGTGCAGAGAATTTTCCAACTTTGAATAAAGATGGTGATTTGGATGTTTTCCTGCACAATTTCGAAAAAGTTTGCAGGCAGTACCAGTTACCAAAAGACCAGTGGGTAAAATACCTCACCCCTGGTCTCAGAGGTCCTGCACTGGAAGCATTTGCTGCACTTCAGACAGAATTTGACCAGGACTATGATGTGATTAAGGCTGCCTTGCAGGAACGCTACAACCTCACTCCTGAGGTGTACCAAAATAAATTCAGGACTTTGCAAAAGCATCCCACAGAAAGTTATGCAGGAGTTGTGGGACACCTGGCAACAGCATTCAGGCAGTGGACTACAGGGCTGGAGCTTACCACTTTAGAAGGTTTGCAAGATCTGTTAATAAAAGAACAGTTTTTGCAGCTCTGCCCAGCCGATGTTCAGGAATGGCTGCTGGAACGGAACCCCAAGACAGCATTGGAAGCTGGTAAGCTGGCAGATTTCCACACTGCCAACCAAGCACCAGTGGACCGGAGCAGAGGTTTTGCCAAGGGAGCATCCAGCTGGAAGACCACACCACCACGACTCCCCATCACCAGGCCTAGGGGTCCATCTTTTGTTTCAGCTCCTACCTCTCTTGAGGGGGAGCTAGTGCCATGTCTGCGCAAGGAGATAGTCACAGATGGTTTATTTGCAACCAAATGGGGCACATTAGTGTTGCTTGCCCTGGGAAACGGCAGCCAGCATCATCAGCTGGGGAGCGACGCTCCTCAGAACCAACGTCCTCTGTGTTGTTTGTAACCAGATCAGAGGGCAGCAACAATGTGAATCTGCAACCTGTGACAGTTGGAAGAGAGGTAACTGTGGGGCTCAGGGACCCTGGGGCAGATGTGACTCTTGTGCATCCAAAGCTAGTGCGCTCTAAAGACTTTATTCCTGGCAGTTAAAGGAATTGGGGGGGAGGGAGGATATGGCTTGGAGTGCCAATGGCACAAGTTTATTTGGATTGGGGAGCTGGGAAGGGTTTCAGAAATGTGGGGGTAGATGAGAATAACCCTGCAAATGTATTACTTGGTACTGACTTAGGTAGATTGTTATCCCAGTATGAGCCTGAAAGTAATGTGTGTTATAAACCCAAGCCTCATAGGGGCCCTACTGTGCAGAGTGCAGTATGTAAAAGTGTACGTAGACTACCTTGCTTGGAGGGGGGCAGAATGAGCATGTGTGCGTGTCTGTGCTCGAACTAGAGGTGTCTGCAATATCATGTGAGAATGTGCCAAGACAAAGTTGATGGGAGGGCAGAATGCGTGCCAGGCTGTGCCAAAACCAGAGTTGTCTGTGGTACCAGGGGAAAGTTTGCCAGGGCAACTTCGCTGGGAGGGCAGAATTTGTGTCAATCTGTGCCAGAACCAGGGATGTCCGTGGAAACTTGTGAAAATGTATGCAGACAATTGTGCTGGGAGGGAGGGCAGAATGA
Source organism: Pelobates fuscus (assembly GCF_036172605.1). Classification (NCBI taxonomy): domain Eukaryota; kingdom Metazoa; phylum Chordata; class Amphibia; order Anura; family Pelobatidae; genus Pelobates; species Pelobates fuscus. The sequence continues at coordinate 280,702,083 of NC_086318.1, read as the reverse complement.
GCATGTGTGCGGGTCTGTGCCTGAACCAGAAGTGTCTGCAATATCATGTGAAAATGTGCCAAGACAAAGTTGCTGGGAGGGAGGACAGAATGAGCATGCGTGCCAGGCTGGGCCAAAACCAGGGTTGTCTGTGGTTCAAGGTGAAAGTTTGCCAGGGCAACTTCGCTGGGAGGGAGGGCAGAATGTGTGTCAATCTGTGCCAGAACCAGGGGTGTCCGTGGAAACATGTGAAAGTGTATGCCAGCAATTGTGCTGGGAGCGAGGGCAGAATTAGCATGCGTGCCAGTCTGGGCTAGAACTAGGGGTGCCCGCAATATCATTTGTCAGTGGGCAAAAACAACTGCACTGGGAGGCAGGGCTGGATGAGTATGTGTGCGCCTATGTGTGTCAGAACCAGGGTTGTTTGAGATGCCATGTGAAAACACAAGTGGATCAAACCATTGGGAGTCAGGGTAGGATGAGTTGATGTGTTCACCTGTATCTCAGTCAGGAGTATGTCAAGAGTATGTCAGGTGCCAGAACACAGAGAAAGCCATGTGAGATTTTGGGAGGATGGCCTGGCTGGGAGAGGAAATTATGTGAGCATGTACCAAATCATGTGCCTGACCAAGGGGTGTCAAAGGTGTCATGTGACAATGTGCAGTAAAAGTCTTCTAGGGAGAGAGGGCTGAATGAATATGTGTGCCAATATGTGCTTGAAGCAAATGTATCAGATGGGCTGTGTGAATGTGTGGAGGAGAAGCATGGCTGTGAGGGAGGGCAGAGTGTGTGTGAGCCTTACTCTGCGCCAGACTCAGTCAGTTCCCAAGGTTCTGTATGGGTGAGGACATGGAGTGAAAGTGAGGGAGAGACAGAGGTTCCATCGGTAGGAAGGGGGCCCCATCCATGGCCTGCCCAAAGTGAGGGGCAAGGACAGACTCAGCCTGTGGGTCCAAGGAGAATGGCCGCAGGGGAGCATACTGATGGGGGAACCAGGAACCGTGTCAGCTTATCACCATCACACCTCACAAATACACCCAAGCCAGCTCAGGAGAAGGAGTCTGTCTCTAAGCAACTTTTTGATTCTGAACCAAAGGTGCAACGAGCCCAGCAGACAGACCACAAAATAAAAGAGATAAGGAGTGTGGATACAGGGCAGGTACCCTGGGAGTGTCCTCTGTCTCATCTTTTGTGTGCTTACAGGGGAGTACTGCAGAAATTGGTTGGTTTCTTCCCCTTAGAGCTACTACACGGGCGCAGTGGGTGTGGCCCGAGAGATGTGATCAGAGCGCAGTGGGAGATGGAAACAAGCAAACCAGGCATGTGTGTTGTGGATATGACTAAGGACAAGACTTTTGGGGGGAAGTGTGTGAACATGAGGGCTACCCCATTCATGGAGAACCAGAGTTAAGAACAAGATGAGTGTATGAGGTGGAGGCAAAAAGGAACAAGTGTTGATACGCAAGGTAGAGGCATGTGAGCCTTCTCCCATTGCGTCTCTTATTTGGGGGAGTTAGCACGGCAAGGGTGCATAATTTATTATTACACTATGGAATATTGTCCTTTAATGTTATTTGTGCAGTAAATTGCAGAGATGGTATTATCGAGGTCAAAAGGGGTTACATCTTTTGAAGCTGGGACCCCCACAGAGTTCAGATGACAGAAGGGGTAGTATGAAAGGCATAGCAATGTGAAAATGATTTTACTATATGGATGTGAAGTAATCAAGGCTCTGCAAGGTGTGAGGTTCTACACTTGGAAAAAGTGAATCTCTCTTCATCCATTTGGCATGTACCTTGTAAGTGATGAGTAAATCCCTTTAATATGTAAAAGATTTGTTCGAGTATCTGTAACGGACCGTTTTGCTCACCAGAGGTTAAAAACCGTTTAGGCGATATTCCCCTTTCCAGAAGCACAGGCAGCTACTGTAAGCACCAATCTCCCGAACTGCAAACTCTATGAATCCTGGAAACAGCTGAACAGGAAAACCATACAAAAGGGTTACACTCCTGGCAGTCAGCATACAATCCAATTCCCCCAATAACGAGACGACACTTCGTTTTGAGGGTTAAGCAGAATCTGACTGTCCTGGCATATCCAGCCTCTTTTATTCCCAATCCACAACCACAGTACAGCCCACAGGGTTTTACAGAACCACCAATCAATCCGTACAATATACACAGACACTCCCACACAAAATCCTCCCCTCTTCCTGTGATATGATTACTGAACACAATGGGTAATCTCATTATCACAGGCAGAGGAATACAGTTTTTACACAATATTTATAACTTCTAAAATATACATGTCACAAACATAAAACATAAATTTTCATAATCAGCATGCGAGAAATAAACACATACTCAAAAATCAGGGCAATCAGTTCAGGGGTTAAAAGGTTAGATGGAAGTCCTTTATGACCGACATTTTCATGCCCAAAACAGTTCCATAGATTTGGGCTGTGCGGTCGGTCTATTTCAGGCTGAAAAATTGACTAAGTCCCATTCGAACGAGCGTTCGGATCTTCGAACTGGACTTAGTCTCTGCGGCTGCAAAATCCTTGTGGGAGAAGGTAAGTGTTACGGACCGTTTCAGCAGACAAGGGGTTAAAATCCGTTTAGGTGATAATCCCATTTCTGAGACACAGCTACTGCAGAACACCAAACTCCCGAACTGGATACAAAATAGCACTCCAAACTGGAACCTCACGAATAGCTGCTAGCAGACGAACAGGAAAAGCATACATCAGCTTACACTCCTGGCAATCAGTCTCCAACAGCATACAGTGAATCCCCCCAAGAACGAGACAAGGCTCCGTGTTGAGGGTCAAGCAGTGGTCTGTTTATTGAGGGCTACCTGCCCCTGTATTTATGCAGGTCTCCTACCTGGTGGACACTCCCCTAGGGGACCAGATGGAAGACTGTAACAACGGACAGACAAGTACCAATTACAGACATACAGAGTAAAACATCCCCACAATGCATCCTGGCTTCCTCCTCTCTGCCCTGGAGAAGTAATTCAATTATCTTCCAGTACAAAGGAAAAACTCCATTACACACGTGGGGACACAAAGACAGACTATCACTTTAAAATACATAAAGACACATTTTATACATAAAACACAGACATGTAATATATCCCCAGATAGCTCAGGTCTGAGTGCACATTATTAGGTGAATGGCACTCAGACCATACGAATACAATTCAATTGCCATGGAGCCAACGTCTTTAATTACACTAATATGCTCCATGGCATGGCTATCTGGGTTAAAACATTCCTCCAACATAAAATACAGAATTTCCATGCATTCACCAAATCCATACGAATTAGAACCAGGGGTTGGAGGTGCATGAAAGCCGGGCAGAAAAGCGCAGGCTGCCCGGGGAGCTCCAGAACACCGCCACCTAGTGGCCGCTAAGTGTAACAGCGGCCACCCAGTAACAATCAATTAAGCTGCGGTGAACCGCAGCTTCAGGGAGGTAAATTGGCAGCACACTCCAGCTCCTGGGTGGCCAATTAACGGCGCCGGCCGGCCGGCTTCCCACGGCTCTGGGAAGGTTGCAAACAGGCTGTTTGTTCGGTAGATAGAATCGGCTATGCAGAAAGGGAGAAATAAATCCTTCTGCACAGTAAAATTAACCCTTTAGCTGCCGGTCCATAATCCAAAGGCAGCAGGCGGGCGACCAGGCTCCTCCAATGCAATGTGGCGAGATTCGTCTCGTCACATCTCTCCCCTTTTCCAAACAGACTAACAGGGTACCTGACCTCCTGCCGGTCAGTGCCCTTGTTAGTCCAGCAGCCCACCCACAAAGCCGAAAAAACAGTACAGCCCACCCACAATAAATGGTTACTACACCTGGGTAGAGGAGAACTTTGTCCATGTCCAGGTGCCTCACCACGGCTGTGTGGGGGACTGGTAGGCTGCCTTGGTGGGTTGCTGAGTGGGCAGAGACCAGCGGTACTCTGTCCTGGTGCCAGTACTACTACCGGAGTAGTCTGGTTGGAGCCTGGTTGCTGGAGACTGACTGTCTCCCTTTTAGGTGCACAGCTCTGCTGACAGAGGGAGAGACCGGCTGTCTCCCCTTTGGATACACAGCTCTGCTGCCGGAGGGGGAGGCCGACTGTCTCCCCTTTGGCTAAACAGCCCTGTCGTGGGGGGGTAGGACCGACCGTCCCTACCCCCTGTGTGGTAAGTGCAGAGAACACGGTCCACTCTGCACAGCTGTGGGGCTTACAGTCTCCCCCGGGTACATTAAGCTGCCGCTGGGGAGAGGTGGTAACAAGCTCCTCTCCCATACATACTTCCAGTCCTGCTGTTGGGGAAAGGAGACAGGGCTCTCTATTCCCTGCTGGATACTCTGCCGCTGGGGACTGGGGACTGGGCTCCCAATTCCCAGCATATCACACTGCCGCTGGAGAATGGAGACTGGGCTCCCAATTCCCGGCACATCACACTGCCGCTGGGGAATGGAGACTGGGCTCCCAATTCCCGGCACATCACACTGCCGCTGGGGAATGGAGACTGGGCTCCCAATTCCCGGCACATCACACTGCCGCTGGGGAATGGAGACTGGGCTCCCAATTCCCGAAAAATCACGCTGCCGCTGGGGAGGGAGGACACTGTTCTCCTCTCTCTGGACTTCACACTGCCTTCCCGGCATATTACTCTGCTGCTGGGGGGCAGGAACAACTACCTCTGCCCCCTGTAACTCAGCCTGCCGCTGGGGAGGGAGGACGCTGCTCTCCTCTCCCTGCACTTCACATTGCCCTCCTGGCATATCACTCTGGTGCTGGGGGGCAGGAACAACTACCTCTGCCCCCTGTAACTCAGCCTGCCGCTGGGGAGGGAGGAGGCTGCTCTCCTCTCCCTGCATTTCACACTGCCTTCCCGGCATATCATTCTGCTGCTGGGGGGCAGGAACAACTACCTCTGCCCCCTGTAACTCAGCCTGCCGCTGGGGAATGGAGACTGGGCTCCCAATTCCCTGCAATTCACACTGCCGCTGGGGAATGGAGACTGGGCTCCCAATTCCCAATAAATCACACGGCCGCTGGGGAATGGAGACTGGGCTCCCAATTCCCTGCATATCACACTGCCGCTGGGGATTGGAGACTGGGTCTGTCACCTTGCTGTCCTGCTGAGCCTTACCAATGGAGTGGAAGAGATCTCGGTAGTCCTGCTCCAGTTCCCACTCCAGGGTTGCTAGGTGAGCCAGGACTTGCTCTACCTCATGGGGGTCATCCCACTCATGCCTAGCCTCCCTCTCATAGAAAATGTCCTGAAGTCTGGTTTGCGCAGGGCTCCCGAAGCCAGGCTCTGCAAAGGACTCCCATAACAAGCCAGGACCATCAAACTCCTCTCCCTCTGGCTTGTCATGTTCGGCTGTCCAGGGTATATACTGTGCCATATACCACCAGAGCGCCTGGTAGGCATCTTCCAGCCATAGCTCCTGCCATACCCGGTGCTCTAGTTCCTTCACCCATTCCTCCAGGGGCTGCTCTCCCAGGAAGGGCATCCGCAGGGCCACTTGCTTCTGCAACCGCTGCTCTTCACTGGGGAGACTCTCACCCCGCTGGTATTGTACATTATCCAGGGCCTGGTACCAGATGCCTTTCCTTAATGCATCCCGGTCATCCATGTCACCCTCATCGTACTCCACTGCTGGTTCCATCATGGTGCTGTCAGGGTCGCTGTACTCAGACATGCGTTGCCCTCAAATTGTAAATCCAAAGAAATGGTGTTCTGTAGCTGTCCTTCTGGCTGTAGGAACGATCCCGCCGCTTGCCACCAGTTGTTACGGACCGTTTCAGCAGACAAGGGGTTAAAATCCGTTTAGGTGATAATCCCCTTTCTGAGACACAGCTACTGCAGAACACCAAACTCCCGAACTGGATACAAAATAGCACTCCAAACTGGAACCTCACGAATAGCTGCTAGCAGACGAACAGGAAAAGCATACATCAGCTTACACTCCTGGCAATCAGTCTCCAACAGCATACAGTGAATCCCCCCAAGAATGAGACAAGGCTCCGTGTTGAGGGTCAAGCAGTGGTCTGTTTAGAGGGCTACCTGCTCCTGTATTTATGCAGGTCTCCCACCTGGTGGACACTCCCCTAGGGGACTAGATGGAAGACTGTAACAACGGACAGACAAGTACCAATTACAGACATACAGAGTAAAACATCCCCACAATGCATCCTGGCTTCCTCCTCTCTGCCCTGGAGAAGTAATTCAATTATCTCCCAGGACAAAGGAAAAACTCCATTACACACGTGGGGACACTGTTACGGTTGCCTCCAGGCTGGCTGGAAGTTGGACCGTAGAAAAGGATGCTCCTAGCGCTCACCAAAGGACCATCAGCACCGCAGCCACCATAGGCACTGCAGACTCCACGAACCACCGCTGCTGGGCTGGTATCTCGCCGTCTGCTCTGCGCCCTGGACCTACGACCAGGCTCCAGGTTCCAATAGGCGAACCTCTTCCTTCTGTAGAGCGAAGCAGGATCAGGAACAAGAGCTCTTACAAGAGCTCAGTAGCTAAGGGAGTATGAAGAGCATAGCAATCCCTGTAGTGATTATAGCTGTCCCCTACAAACATGAGTCGAGGCTGCAAGTTAGAGGGTCAGAAGAGGTCTGAGATGCTGGAACACCCAGCCTGGCTTTTATTGAGGTTACATGCAAATAGGACACTCCCAGGGGGAGGCATAAAATCACCAATCACACATCTGGTGCAACCCACACATTCCCTCCCCTCAGATAAACAGTTAAACCAATTATTACATACAATAAAAATACAGTTTTTACACACACACTGTAACTTTAAAACCATACAGCCAATTTCAATAAAAGTTGCATATTCAGACTCAGCATACATCAAACATAAACACTTCCAAAAATCAGCCAAATCCCTCCAGTGGATCAAAAGTTAGCTGGAAGTCCTTTATGACCGACCGCAAGCACAATTTCCTGCCCAAAACAGTTCCATAGATTTGGGCTGTTTCGAACGGGACTTAGTCTCTGGAGCTGTAAGTTCCGTATGGGAGAAGGTAAGGGTCAGCGGTGTTCGGCAGAATGTGTAGCCGATTTTAGTTCCACAGAATCTTTAGCATACACCGCTGACCGCATTCGAATGACCAAAATGGCCGCCGCCACGTGTTCGGCTGCCGAATGGCGGCCACCCAGCGCTCGGCAATTAACCTGCAGTAACCTCACAGCCTGGGAGGTAAATTGCCAGCACACTTTAACTTCTGGGTGGTCCGCCTGTGTGGTACTTGGTTCAGTAAGCCCTATTTACTGAACCAAGTGGGAGAGAGCCAGGGGCAAGTTATTTTACAGGTCTGGGGACATAGTCTTAAAGGGGCATTGTTCAGCAAAGTCACAATATGTCCCCAGACGGTTCTTAAAGGGCCATACACACCCAATAAATGTTAATAAGTTTTCAGGGGCACAATCTTCCAGGGGCCATAGTCATGAGGCAGGAGGCTGGCAAACATGCTTCTCCACAATCCAGGGAAGCAGGGCAATTTTTCATTTAAAGGGCCAGTTACAAATAGCGATTTGTAACATATCTCCCCTTTTGGAGGGAGACTAACCAGGCACCTGACCTTCTGTCGGTCAGTGCCTAAGTTAGTCTCGCAGCCCACCCACAAATAAACATTGGCAGAGAAGCCCCCCCACAATAAATAGTACTGGCCTGTAGGTCCCAGGTTGTAGGGTAAAAATGCAGCACCCGCTGCCTTCCTGGTGAAGCTGGGCAAATAGCTTTTGGTACTTGGGGGGCAGAGGCCAGCGGCACTCTGCCCTGGTGCCAGCGCTTCTGCTGGGGGAATTGGGGCATAGTCCTGCCCGGTGGCAAAGGGAACGTGGGGGTCAGTGGGGGTTAACATCTCCACTGTTAACCCTGGGCCCAAGTTGGGAGTTAGCTGGGGAGGGGGAGATTGGCTTACCTCCTCCTCCTGATACTCCTGCGGCCGTTGGGAAGGGAGGTCGATGCTCTCCGCTCCCTGTGGAACATGCTGCAGCTGGGGAGAGAGACCGGTTGTCTCCTGGCTGGCTCCATGCTGCTCTAGGTAGGGACGCTGCGCAGAGGCTAGCGTTGCCCTCAATAACTCTCATACGATACCAGTGCTGTTGGGGTGCTGCTCCTTGCGCTAGGACGCCATCCCACCGCTGCCACCAAATGTTACGGTTGCCTCCAGGCTGGCTGGAAGTTGGACCGTAGAAAAGGATGCTCCTAGCGCTCACCAAAGGACCATCAGCACCGCAGCCACCATAGGCACTGCAGACTCCACGAACCACCGCTGCTGGGCTGGTATCTCGCCGTCTGCTCTGCGCCCTGGACCTACGACCAGGCTCCAGGTTCCAATAGGCGAACCTCTTCCTTCTGTAGAGCGAAGCAGGATCAGGAACAAGAGCTCTTACAAGAGCTCAGTAGCTAAGGGAGTATGAAGAGCATAGCAATCCCTGTAGTGATTATAGCTGTCCCCTACAAACATGAGTCGAGGCTGCAAGTTAGAGGGTCAGAAGAGGTCTGAGATGCTGGAACACCCAGCCTGGCTTTTATTGAGGTTACATGCAAATAGGACACTCCCAGGGGGAGGCATAAAATCACCAATCACACATCTGATGCAACCCACACATTCCCTCCCCTCAGATAAACAGTTAAACCAATTATTACATACAATAAAAATACAGTTTTTACACACACACTGTAACTTTAAAACCATACATCCAATTTCAATATTCAGACTCAGCATACATCAAACATAAACACTTCCAAAAATCAGCCAAATCCCTCCAGTGGATCAAAAGTTAGCTGGAAGTCCTTTATGACCGACCGCAAGCACAATTTCCTGCCCAAAACAGTTCCATAGATTTGGGCTGTGCGGTCGGTCAATTTCATGCGAAAAAACGACTAAGTCCCATTTCGAACGGGACTTAGTCTCTGGAGCTGCAAGTTCCGTATGGGAGAAGGTAAGGGTCAGCGGTGTTCGGCAGAATGTGTAGCCGATTTTAGTTCCACAGAATCTTTAGCATACACCGCTGACCGCATTCGAATGACCAAAATGGCCGCCGCCACGTGTTCGGCTGCCGAATGGCGGCCACCCAGCGCTCGGCAATTAACCTGCAGTAACCTCACAGCCTGGGAGGTAAATTGCCTGCACACTTTAACTTCTGGGTGGTCCGCCTGTGTGGTACTTGGTTCAGTAAGCCCTATTTACTGAACCAAGTGGGAGAGAGCCAGGGGCAAGTTATTTTACAGGTCTGGGGACATAGTCTTAAAGGGGCATTGTTCAGCAAAGTCACAATATGTCCCCAGACGGTTCTTAAAGGGCCATACACACCAATAAAAGTTAATACATTTTCAGGGGCACAATCTTCCAGGGGCCATAGTCATGAGGCAGGAGGCTGGCAAATAGGCTTCGCCACAATCCAGGGAAGCAGGGCAATTTTTCATTTAAAGGGCCAGTTACAAATAGCCATTTGTAACAGACACAAAGACAGACTATCACTTTAAAATACATGTAATATATCCCTAGGTAGTTAAGGTCTGAGTGCACATTATTAGGTGAATGGCACTCAGACCATACAAATACAGTTCAATTGCCATGGAGCCAAAGTCTTTAATTACACTAATATGCTCCATGGCATGGCTATCTGGGTTAAAACATTCCTCCAACATAAAATACAGAATTTCCATGCATTCACTAAATCCATACGAATTAGAACCAGGGGCTGGAGGTTCAGCGGTGCCTACACGTAAAAGTGTCCGATTTTGGTGCATGAAAGCCAGGCAGAAAAGCGCTGGCTGCCCGGGGAGCTCCAGAACACCGCCACCTAGCGGCCACTAAGTGTAACAGAGGCCACCCAGTAAAAATCAATTAAGCTGCGGTTAACCGCAGCTTCAGGGAGGTAAATTGGCCAATTAACGGCGCCGGCCGGCTTCCCACGGCTCTGGGAAGGTTGCAAACAGGCTGTTTGTTCGGTAGATAGAATCTGAATCTGAACGGCTGTGCAGAAAGGGAGAAATAAATCCTTCTGCACAGTAAAATTAACTCTTTAGCTGCCGGTCCATAATCCAAAGGCAGCAGGCGGGCGACCAGGCTCCTCCAATGCAATGTGGCGAGATTCGTCTCGTCACAGTAAGGCTCAGCGGTGTTCGCGGAACTGTGTAGCCAATTTCAGTTCCATGAATTTGACTACACATACCGCTGACCGCATGGAATGAACCAAGATGGCCGCCGCCACGTGTTTTCTTTTTTTGAATGGCGGCCACTTCAACTACTTCGGCACTTCGACGGCATTCGAAGTGCCAATTTAAAAGTACAAACCCTTTCTCTGGGAGTTAAAGGGGCAGCAGCAGCACAACAAAAATCTATTATACCCAAATCTACAGTACAGCCCACCCAGAATAAAGAGTTACTGCACCTGGGTAAACGTGCAGCCAGTTTTTGTCCAGGGGCTCCATCACGGCTTTGTGGGGTACGGAACTTTGGATCTGTGGGTTGCTGAGTGGGCAGAGACCAGCGGTACTCTGCCCTGATGCCAGCGCTTCAGCTGCAGTAGTCTGGTTGGAGCCCAGCTGTGAAGAGGGGGTAGTAGGCTCCTCTCCCTGGACCCGGTACTGCTGCTGGAGGGCACGACAGGCGGTCTCCCCTTTCAATATTTTGTCCTGCTGATGGGGGGGGGGGCGAGACTGACTGCCTCATCTGCCCCATCTGGGAGAATAGGGTCTCCCCTTTGGGAAAAAAGCTGCCGCTGGGGAGAGGTGGTCACTGACTTCTCTCCCTGGAACCCTTTCAGCCGCTGGGGAGAGGGGGTAGCAGACTCTCTCTGCTGGTGAAGGGGGGACTGACTGTCTCCCCTTTCAATATTTTGTCCTGTGGCTGGGGTGCGAGACCGACGGTCTCTGCTCCCTGCAGGACACTCTGCCGCTGGGGAGGAAGGACGGCACCTTCAGCTCCCTGCAGGACACTCTGCCACTGGGAAGGAAGGATGGCACTTTCAGCTCCCTGTAATACACACTGCCGCTGGGGAGGAAGGACGGTACCTTCAGCTCCCTGGGATACACACTGCCGCTGGGGAGGAAGGACGGCACCTTCAGCTCCCTGGGATACACACTGCCGCTGGGAGGAAGGACGGCACCTTCCGCTCCCTGGGATACATACTGCCGCTGGGGAGGAAGGACGGCACCTTCAGCTCCCTGGGATACACACTGCCGCTGAGGAGGAAGGACGGCACCTTCAGCTCCCTGGGATACACACTGCCGCTGGGGAGGAAGGATGACACCTTTAGCTCGCTGTAACACACACTGCCGCTGGGGAAGAAGGATGGCACCTTCCGCTCCCTGGGGTACACACTGCCGCTGGGGAGGAAGGACGGCAAACCCCTTTGCCCGCTCTGATTCCCACGGCAAGTACTCTCGCACTGTTTTCTTCACAAGCTTCCCTATATTCTCTGAGGGGTTGGGTCCGCATAAAGCCAGCACCGCGGTGACCTCTCTGTCATACGCCTCTTGAGTGTAGCTGGGTGCCATGCTTGCTCTGCTGAAGTTGGTTCCTTAGTAGATAGGGGCACTGTACGGGTACTGGCGTTGCCCTCACTTTGTAAATCCAGGGGATGGTGTTACCTGTAGCTGTCCTTCTGGTTGTAGGAACGATCCCGCCGCTTGCCACCAATTGTAACGGACCGTTTCAGCAGACAAGGGGTTAAAAACTGTTTAGGCGATAATCCCCTTTCAGATAGACCAGCAGCTACTGCAATCACCAACCTCCCAAACTCCAAACTGCACGTATTCACCAACTCTCGAACAGCAGACACACGAACCCTTGAAGCAGCCGGACAGGAAAAGCAATACGAACAGCTTACACTCCTGGCAATCGGCATACAGTCAAATTCCCCCCCAAGAATGAGACAACACTTCAGCTTCAGGGTTAAACAGCAACAACACTGATTTATTCACACAACAGGCTTATAAAGGCTTCTCCCATGCAAGGGAGGGATTTACAACAATTACACAATACACCAATCACACATGAGTTACCTCCCACAATTCCTCACAATCCCTCCCCTCTGGCCTGGAGATAATTGGGGAAGGAATCTAATTATCTCCCAGGACAGAGGCAAAACTCCATTACTCACATGGCAGACAAAAAGACAGTAAAAGACATAAAATTACATACTGATACATTTAGTACATAAAACGCACATTTCTACATATCCCCAGATAGCTTTGATCTGAGCGCACATTATTAGATGAATGGCACTCAGATCACACGAATAAGCCTTTCTGCAGGGAAAATAAACGGTTTAACCTGCAGGGCCATAGTCCAAAGGGAGCAGGCGAGCAACCAGGCTTCTCCAGTTTACAGTGGCGAGGTTGGTTTTGCCACAGCTAATACTGCTAGATCTTCTTCCGCAGAGTCGAGAGACGTCATAATCAAATGCACCTCAATGCCGGATAAGGCCCACATCATGGCAGCATTAAGGGGTAAAACTCCTTTGACTTTTGAGGACTCCTCATTTCACTTCTTCCAGGACCTATCCAGGGCAACATTACAATGGGGCAGAACCTTGGGCCCTGTAACTACTCACCTCCGATCTTCAGGCGTTAGTTATCGTTGGGGGAACAAGGGCACCCTACTGGCGAACCGCAACGGCGCTACTTACATACTTCGGTCCCCCACTGAAACACCAGCATTCCTGGCAGCATTGGGTAAAAGCTCCAGCAGGGCAAAAGCTCCATCAGAGACTTTAAACACTGCTAATGTCACCCCTTTTGTACCGAGAGCCGCAACCCTCACTGCCTCTGGGACTTGAACACTCGGTATAGATTTGCTAAGAGCCCAAGGATCCGGGTGGCAAGAAATAAAACACAAAGAAACGGATCACACTAGGCCTAAAATCTTTTTGAGGTGAGTATCACTGGTTAATAACGGCCAGTACTTCTCAATGCCGGACCTCACTCTATTCCATCCAGCGTCATAGTATCACTGGTTAATAATGGTCAGTACTTCTCAATGCCGGACCTCACTCTATTCCATCCAGCATCATCTTCTGGTCCCTAGTCATCTCCAACTATCACATCCAGATAGTTGTAACACCTCAGGCCTAGTGTATCTACTCACCTGTGAATGTGACTATAAATATATATATATATATATAAGACCTTCCGTCCTTTTAAAGAAAGGATCAAAGAACATGTTACGTCACCTAAACTTACCATCGAAACACCTATTGCTCGTCACCTCAAGGAATACCACTTAAGCAAGTCACATGGCCTGCGCTTCTGTGGGCTTGAACTGGTTAAATGTGACAAGAGGAGAGGTGACTATGATAGATTTCTAAGGCAACGTAAGAGCTTTTGGATCTATAGATTAAAGACATTACAACCTAAAGGACTAAATGAAGGTTTCTCTTTTGCTCCATTTATTTAAATATTAAGACATTTTAATATTAGGACAGTTGTAATATCTATCCCAGAATCACCACGGGTCCCTTAACACAAGTGGATATTTAACAACACTCATCCTTCTCCCTGTTTCGTGAACATATGATCCACTGAACAATTTACTTTATATGATCACAACTTAGTCATATAACTAAATATTAAACAGCATATATTCAAGTGATTTATACTTGTCATTTAGAAATTGGCGAATTGAACAAGTTTCCTTTACTGTATAGTTCTTTATGTAACTGTGTAACTATGTATATATGTATATATTTTCACTGCTATTGGTATGTTCATACACTGATTATTACTTCTTCATTCACTTTCTACTTTGACCTCTGCATCTCTTTATTTCACCACATAATAAACCTCATTCATTAAATCTGCTCAATAGTTTGAAATATAACCTTAATAATTTATCATACATCCCCTCTGGGATCATTCTTAGCACTCAGCTAACTTAATAGGCGTTTACAGGGTTAATTATCATTCTTTCCCTGCAGTGTGGTTGCTCCTGTCACTCAACTACCATGCCCCTGCCCACTTGCCTGACGTTATGCTGATGACAGCAGGAATGGGCAGGGCTTATGGGGTTTAAAAAAAGTGGCGTGATCTTCCAGCCCGGTAAGCTCTTGAGAAAGGCGCAACGCCAGCTCCGAAACGCGCGTTGAGCTCCTTTACTGCGACCACTTGGTCACTACTTGATTTAGGCATCTGTTAGTTGATACTGCTAGCTGTTAGTTGCTTTTATAAAAAAGCTGTTTACCGCGACCACTAGCCGATACTGCTAGATGTTAGCTGCTAAAAAAGCTTTCTACCGCGACCACTTGGTCACTACTGGATTTAGGCAGCTGTTAGCCGATACTGCTAGCTGTTAGTTGTTATCATTCAGAGAGATTGTTTGCTACATTCTCAGGACTTAGGATCCTTATGTTGCTGACCTCACATCAGGATATATTAAGACCTAGTTATTGCAGACTGCTGCTTTTTAGGCTTGTACCTTTCGTCACCTATAGCCATCACAGCATCCTATGTTTATATTTAGTAATGGGATTCAACTTCTGGCAATAGGGGGTATATAGGTTGTATCCAATAGACCTCTCTATATTCTTACAGTTAGGTCTGTGGCACTATAGCATTACGGGCTATTTATTCTGACGAAATCTATAGCAGATTAGTACCTACTATCAGCCTTATTTTTGACCATACCCCCTAATTTTTCCATAGGGTGACATTTATTTATTTGACAAAGCGACCCAGCTTCCTTCTCTCTCCAATACACTGAATAGTTACCTAAGTTCACTGAGATATTGTTACAAATTACAAATTATATAATCACATTTTGATATTATCTATCTTATAAATAAACCTAGTAGCTTCTCTACAAAGATGTACTGAACATTCAGCAAATAACAGATGATTCCTATATCTATATATATTTTATTCTTTCACTGTATATACACATTTTCACTGCTCTTTTATTTCTTATCCTTTGTTCCCTAAGAGGGATTCAATAAAAATTAATTTTTTTCAATATATTTCATTCAAGTTCTATACTGGCAATTTGCTGCCATAAAATCATGAACAACTTGCATTCAGGGTATAGGGACTGATAATTGGGAGAATTTCGTTATAATCCCGGTTCAGTCTCTTTCTCTCTTTATTTACCATCCTGACCCTACACTGTATCATCCCCACCAATGTTGCCTAGGACAGCTCCCTCCTGTCCATAAATCGGTCTTATAATGCAGATCTTGTTATCATTGTTTTTACTGCCTTATCTGACTGACTACATGCACTACAAAAATAAAGAATTATAAAAAATAACAAAAATAAAATATAAAATGGTAAATGAAAAAAAAACAGTCAAATGCTATATTAAAAAATATTTTAATCTTAGAGTCCAGAGGACACTGTAGAAGTTGGTTGAAAAGTGTCTCCAATACTTAAAAGACATTCTCAGATGATCCGTTAGGAGCCTCAGGAGCCCATCTCACCCTTAAGTTGTTCCGTCGCCCTCTATTATCTACATTGACTAGTTTCCCATGTAGGTACTGTAGTGCCTCGTTCTGCTTAGTAAATTCTTCTTGCCACACAGCCCACTGAGTTGAAGTGGCTTCCCCCTCTGCCTCTAGCGCCTGTACTCGGTGCCCCAGTGTCTGCACCTCTGTTCCCATAGCGTGCAGTTTCTCCCCCACTCTCGCCTCTAGCTTTAGCAGCATTTTGGCCATGTCCGTTCATGATGGGACAGGATGATGCGCAGGTCTGTGTCTTCTGAAGAAACTTCAGACACTGCAGGGCTCTCTGGCGGGGTTTCCTCTGTTCGTCTGCCAGGTGCCATCTTGGGCCCGTCTTCCGCGCCTCCCGGTTTAGTGAAAAACCTTCGGAGTTAGGCTTTCTGTGAGACCGGCAGGTGGTGTACCGGAGGTTGAGCGGTGCTTTTTAGTGGCTATGCCATGTTTTAAAGCTCAGAACACGCTATTTAGTTTCAAGTCGCAGCGGAGCTGTCCACTCACGCGTGCATCCCCTGTGCTGGTCAAGCCATGACCCAGATTATTAATATTTAAATAACAAAAAGATAAATGCATGTTGCACAGAGCCAAAATTACATAAAACAAAAATTTGTACAAAAACAAAACAGACAAATGCAAAAATAATTTCATAAAATAAAACGAGAAGTAAACAAAACACAGAGGGGGCAAAGTCTGCTTAAGACCATGAATGGACATGTTATAAGTGACCTGGCAAATAAAAGGTCTAACTACAGCTTTTAGCACTTCCAACGTGCTTTTTGGTTTTTTCTTCATCTTCCCCAGTCCCTACCGGTGGGTTGAATGTCACCCCTTCTTTGACCTTCATTTTACGACCTCTGAGGCTGACTGATATGGCCCAAAATGGCAATGCTGCCATGTTTCAAAGCTCACTGATTGGGATCAATCTACTACTATCACCACTAAAACTGATGTGGATTGTCTGTCCTCCTTCTAGTCTTCTCTTAAGGGAGAGATAGATAAAAGTGCTAACCTGATCATTGCAGACCTCTGGTCTTTAGTACAAGGTGGAGGAAGTGATACAGAATCACAACAAGGAAGCAAACTTAATGATGATCCTAATGGCTCAGACTGAGAACTTTGGTGTCTCTTAGAAGACATTCATCCTGCTAATATGCCACATGTATGGATATGTTTGAGAATGTCCTTCCTAACTCACTGATATGTTCCTATTAGACCGGGCCAACAAAGCCCTCACTGGCAGATCAACTCTGGGCAGCATGCTGCAGGACTGTCACATTTTTTGAGGCCCTAGGGTTTCCTACCCTGCAGGACTATGTCTTCCTCCATGTCCACTACCCCATATTACTACTCTGTGGAGTTCCCATGTACACTCTTTATGCGGAAACCCCACATGATTTTACCTATTATTTTGATATACTGTTTGGATTGTGCTTTCGTAGATACAAGATTAAGGGGAGCAAAGACATGACATTAAAACTACAACAGAGTGGGAATTATTTCACACACTAAAAAAGAAAAATAACAGAAAAAAAAACCAAAACAATAAAAACACAAACTTAAAAGTATAAATTTAAAAGGCAACAAAAAACAAAAAAAAAACAATACACATAAACACAAAAATTACTGAATGAACCTAAGGTAGGAGTGTGGAATATGAAGTACAAGGTAAAGACAACAACAAAGAGGACACCTGGGTGAACTGGTTTCGGACGTCATAACGATTAGGAAGAATCAGAAGATGTTTTTTTTCCATTAGATGTTTTTATTTCTTTTAATGCTTTTGGGGAGGGGTGGGGGAGGGAGCAGAATCACAATATCACAGTTTTCGTAGTTGTTACTACATCGATTGGTAAAACATCCATGAAATGTCTGTGGGCCGAGGCACCTTTAGAATGTGTACATCGTTTTGTCTAGTGGTAGTAGGTTAGTGGGGGTACAATGTACAGCATAGTACAACATGTAGCATAGTACATTACTTCATAGCACAAAGATAAAGCATAGTAGACATTTCATCATTTGAAGATCTAGGGAACCCCTTTTCACTTGTCTGGTAGCTGACCTTAAATTTCGGGTTCAACTGTGTTGATGCTCTCTTATCCTCTGTGATTGTAAGGTGTTATGAGTTACACAGTTATATATATATATATATATATATATATATACATCCATAGATAGGCTAGTTAGCCACCGATCTCCATGTGTCCCACAAGGACCAGGCCTTCGTAGTAATGTTTGTGGGGTAGAAGACTGAGGGGAAGCCTCTCTCGTAAGCCAGTTGTTTATCTATTTCCGCTATTAGCGTTGAGAGGAGTGGGGAATTTCCAGGTTCTAGCAATTAAACGTTAGGCCATGTGAATAATATGCAACATCAACTTTTTTGTGGCCCTTTTAAGGTATTCAGATAGGTTTAGCAAGAGGAATATAAAGGCCTCAAGTGGAAGGGCTGCCAGTGTCGCCTTACCTATAAGGTCTTGAATCAAGTGCCAGAGAGCTGGGCAGTGCCACCAAACATCGTGCCTTCATGCCTTCGTCTCCATTACACCTCCAGCACTGTGCCTTCGTTTCCATTACACCTCCAGCACTGTGATGGAGTATTGGGGTATATTTTGTGCAGTTTGGATGGAACTAAGTACCACCTATAAAGTGCAGAATTGTTCTAGGTGGGCCGAGGATTTTATGAGGTTATTTGGGGTGTTTATCATTCTTTTCTACTTGGTTTGTGGGATTGTGGTGCCAAGTTCTGTTTCCCACTGTATGGCATAGAGGAAGTCATAGAATGGCACGTGGTCAGAAAGTAGCTTGTAGCACATGGAGATGGGTTTACAATGAGGTGGAAGAGCAGCGTTTATGCACAGTTGTTCCCATTCAGTTATCCCAATTGTGGACCTTTGAGAGGGGGTGCCTGCAGGTTGTGTGATTTGAGCAGTCTTCAGGAATAATGCGAGGTCGGCGGTAGTGAGAATTGTCTAGTAAGGGCATCAATATACCACAGACTACCTTGGTGGTAAAGGTGAAACAGGTGGGTGGCTTTCAGCCATGGGGTGTGGCATAGTTTGCACCTGTATTTATCCCAAATTCTAAGAAAGGATTGAATCAAGGGAGAAGCAGCCTGGCATTTGGGTCAGATCTCAGTCGGGAGTCACATTAGACTAATAAAATCATGTGTACCCAGTGTGGGGGCAGTGCTTTAATGTAAAGTGGCATAGCCGTAGCCAACACTGTAGCATGGTAGTAGAGTTGGATGTTTGGAACCGCTAGCCCTCCTAGTTTAATCGGAGCCTGCATGATCTTAGCAGTGACGCTCGGTGGTAAACCTGCCCATATGAAAAAGTTTATATCTGCTCTAATAGTTTTAAAATAATTTGGTAGCATTCGAAACAGGTATTGTAGTTTCGGGAGAATGGACATTTTAAGGGCTATAATGCGTTCAGAGAATGACAAGAATATTGGGGTCCACTTCAATAGCAGTTGTTAGCATGACCTCCACAGCGTAATATAATTAGCGGAGAACAACTCAGCTGGGTTCCTTGTAACAGTGATCCCCAGGTATTTTATACTATCTGTCCTCCAGTCAAAAGAATATGTGGCTTGTTGGGTGTTCAACATATTTGAGGGAGGAAAGACCTATAGTCATTGCTTGGGTTTTAGTAGTATTAAGTGCGTGGTAGGACACCTCTCTGTATTCTTTAATCACATCTAGTAAGGATTCCTCTGGATGCGTTAGATATAGCAGAATATCATCTGCGAACACAAATTTTAACGTAGGTGGTCCCTAGTCGAGCCCCATGGATATTAGGGTGGTCCCTGATAGTTTGTAGTAACGGTTCTAATGCTAGGGCGTATAGCAATGGGGTATAACACATGTCTCGTCCCATTTATAATACAGAATGGTTTTCACATGAAGCCTTCCTGCCTCTGTACGGTGGGGGAGTGGAATCGGAAGATTTTATGTGATCCCCCACATGGACATTACCTTGTTCTACTTTATCCCCCTGTTTGATATATATTTTCTCACTGGAATGTCTTGTCTCTCATAGTGGTGCACCCTGTGCTGTGTCCTCCTACTGTGGATCCGCATTTCATATTTTCTTATTTTATATCTTGTGCTGATTTGATGTTTTAGGTCATTCTACCCTTCTTTGCAGTCATTGGCATTCTTGTGCCTTGGCTTGGCAGCCCAAAGATACTTACCTGCTTGATTTATATTTACAGCTCTCACCTGGGTTTATGTATACATTTTAATTGTCCTGATTTGTTTTCTTTAAATTGTTCATGTTATGTGCCAATTTAACAGTTGGTTTATCCAGACTGGCTTGGTGTTTAAAGACGAGACAACTGGATATCTGGAAATTGGACTCTTTATCCATGACAACTTTGCACCTTGGCTCACTGAGTTATCGCTTCGAGTAAGACTCATAACAGACTTTAAAGGCACCATTAGTTTGGTGCTCTTCATTTACAATTGCATTTGTCCCCTCTCATCTTGTCTACTTTTTTCCTTTCTTCTTTTCCCTCTCTACTCTTATCTTCTCCACTTTCTTTCCATTGTGGTGCATGGGATATGAGATCAATGGTGTGGCCATTTAATTTTGAATCCTTAGCTCTTGGTTTTTAGTCCTTGAGGTTTCCATGCTAAAATTACTGTCCCTGAATGTCTCAGTTAGGGATAACTCTTACCGTTTCACCCTCACATTATTCCCATGAATGTATTGATGCCTTTTTTTATTTCTTTGCATTTTGTCCTGCGAAGACTACAGTACTCTTAAATGGAAGGCTTTTTTTTTTTTAAAGTATTTATTTATATTATGCAGATGTATTGACAAAAGAAAAATAAGAAAGTATGCATTGTTTTGGGATAACATAGTTACACAGCTGAAAAGATACTTGCATCCATCAAGTTCAGCCTTCCTCACATTTTTTTTTTTTTTTGCTGTTGATCCAAAAGAAGGCAAAAAAAACAGTTTGAAGCACTTCCGATTTTGCAACAAACTAGTAAAAAAAAATCCTTCTTGACCCTTCTTGAATATTCTGTTTTTGCAAGTATGCATCTAGTTGCTGTTTGAACATCTGTGTGGACTCTGATAAAACCACTTCTTCAGGCAGAGAATTATTATGTTTTTACAGTAAAAAACAAACAAACTTTTCTTTGCCTTAGACGAAATCGTCTTTCTTCCAGTCTAAACGCATGACCTCGTGTCCGGTTTGTAAATAGATTTCCACACAATGGTTTGTATTGGCCCCCGAATATATTTGTATAATGTTATCATATCCCCTCTCAGGCGACGTTTTCCTAAACTAAAGAGTTTTAAATTTGTTAACCTTTCTTCATAGCTGATTAGTCCATTCCTTTTATTAATTTTGTAGCCAGTCTGTGCACTTTTCTAGTGCCATAATATTCTTCTTTAGAACAGGTGCCCAAAATTGCACAGCATATTCAATATGTGGTCTTACCAGTGATTTATAAAGAGGCAAGATTATATTCTCATCCCGAGAATGAATGCCCTTTTTCATGCATGACAATACCTTACTGGCCTTAGCCACTGCTGATTGACATTGCACATAGTTGCATAGTTTGTTGTCTATAACAATTCCCAAGTCCTTTTTGTGTGTTGTTATCCCTAATTTGCTTCCATTAAGGGTATACGTTGCTTGTGCATTCTTTACACCAAAGTGCACTGTAACGGATCGACGAGCACCCCGACTGGGTACCTCCGTTGAAGGATGCTCCTAGCGCTTCCTGAGGACTCCAAGCACTGCAGCAGACACCACAACCACCGAACCGGAGAAGCATATGAATGCTCTCAAGCATATGAATGCTGTAAACAGCTGAACAGGAAAAGCATACAATCAGTGTACACTCCTGGCAATCAGCATACAATCCAATTCCCCCAATAACGAGACGACACTTCGTTTTGATCAAGCAGAACTGACTCTACTGGCACATACAGCCTCTTTTATTCACAATCCACAAACATAGTACTGCCCACAGGGTTTTACAGAACAACCAATCAATCCGTACAATACACACAGACACTCCCACACAAAATCCTCCCCTCTGCCTGTGATTACTGAACACAATGGTTAATATAATTATCACAGGCAGAGAAATACAGTTTTTTACCAAATATTAATAACTTCCAAAATATACATGCCACAAACATAAAAATCATATATTCGAACTCAGCACATTTTAATTAAAAACAGCCAATTCCATCTAGGGGTTAAAAAGTTAAGGGAAAGTCCTATTTGACCAAATAAAGCATGGCTTTTCTGCCCAAAACCAGTTCCACAGAGTCTTCTATCCTGGAGATAATTGGGAAGTAATCCAATTATCTCCAAGGACAGAGGCAAAGCTCCATTAGCCACATGGTAGCAAAATACAATAAAATACATAAAAATATACAACTGTGCATCTATTGCATAAAACATATACATTCAACATATCCCCAGATAGCTTAGATCTGAGTGCACATTATGACTGAATGGCGCTCAGATCACATACATACAGTTCAATTGCCATGGAGCCAAAGTCTTTCACATAGTCTTTCGTTATACGAATGGGCTCCATGGCATAGCTATCTGGGGTAACACTGCTCACATAGGGAAAGTACAGAATGACCCGGCTTTTGGGTCTTTGCAGGGGAAATTGGGGAAATTGCCAGGAGGCTGGCAATAAGTCTTCTCCAATGCCCAGTGGCTAGGCTGGTTTCGCCACATGCACAACTTTGCATTTTTCAACATTAAATTTCATCTGCCATTTGAGTGCCCAGACCCCCAGTCTATCTAAATCCCTCTGCAGCAAGGTAATATCTTGCTCACGTATTACTTTACAGAGTTTTGTGTCATCTTCAAACACTGAAACATGACTTTCAATGCTTTTTTCAAGATCATTTATAAACATGTTAAATAGGAGTCCCACAACAGAACCCTGAGGGACACCACTTGCCACATCTGTCCAGCTTGAAAATTTACCATTAATTACAACTCTTTGTTCTTTATTTTTAAGCCAATGTTCTACCCAAGAACAAGTATTTTCATTTAGACTGATTTCTTTGAGTTTGAACACTAATCTGTAGTGTGGAACTGTGCCTTGGCAAAATCTAAATAGATCACATCCACTGCAACACCCTGATCTATACTTCTACTTACTTCTTCGTAGAATGCAATCAAGTTATTTATCAAGTTATTTTGACATGACCTGTGCTTCATAAAACCATGCTGATAACCATGTTCTTCTCAAGGAATTATTGAATATTTTCCCTTAATAACCTTTAAAATACTTTTCCAGCTACAATAGTTAAAGGGACACACCAGAACAACTACACCAGAATTTGTTCTGGTGAGTAGAATCATGACCTTCAGGCTTTTTGCTGTAAGCACTATATTTACAGAGAAAATGCAGTGTTTACATTACAGCCTAGTGATAACCTCACTGGCCAGTACTCAGATGGCTGTTAGAGATCCTTCTTGGGTCATGGCTGCCTAAAATGCATCCAAACATTCAGTATCTCCTCCCCCTGCATACAGACACTGAACATTCCTCATAGAGATGCATTGATTCAAAACATAGCTATGAGGAGATGCTGATTGGCCAGGGCTGTGTTTGAATTTTGCTGGCTCTGACCCTGATCTGCCTCTTTGTCAGTCTCAGCCAATCCTATGGGGAAGCATTGTGATTGGATCAGTCTACCACTTCTGCAGTGGGCAGGTCTAAAGGAAACAGTGACAAAGCATGCAGCTCCAGACTTGAATACAAGTAAGATTTTACAATATTTAGGGAGGCATGAGGAGACCAGGGTGGCTAGATGGTGGTTTTAACCCTATAGGGTCAGGAATACATGTTTGTGTTCCTGACCCTATAGTGCTCCTTTACGCTCACAGGTCTATAATTTCCGGGCAATGATTTTGAACCCTTTTTGAATATAGGAACCACATCTGCCTTCCTCCAACCCATCCGGAACACTTCCTGAAGATTAAAAATAGAGGTTCACTTATTTTTACACTTAGTTCCTTAAGTGCTCATGGATGAATACTGTCAGGCCCTGGAGCTTTGTTTATATTAGCTTTCTTTAGTTGTCTTGAAACACAGAAACATAGAATGTGACGGCAGATAAAAACCATTCGGCCCATCTAGTCTGCCCAATTTTTTTTAAATACTTTCATTAGTCCCTGGTCTTATCTTATAGTTAGGATAGCCTTATGCATATCCCACGCATGCTTAAACTCCTTTACTGTGTTAACCTCTACCACTTCAGCTGGAAGCCTATTCCATGCACCCACTACCCTCTGAGTAAAGTAATACTTCCGGATATTATTTTTAAACCTTTGCCCCTCTAATTTAAGAGTATGTCCTCTTGTTGTGGTAGTTTTTCTTCTTTTAAATATAGTCTCCTCCTTTACTGTGTTGATTCCCTTTATGTATTTAAATGTTTCTATCATATTCCCCCTGTCTCGTCTTTCCTCCAAGCTATAAATGTTAAGTTCCTTTAACCTTCCTTGTAAGTTTTATCCTCCAATCCATGAACCAGTTTAGTAGCCCTTTTCTGAACTCTCTCTAAAGTATCAATGTCCTTCTGGAGATATGGTCTCCAGTACTGCGTACAATACACCAAGTAAGGTCTCACCAGTGTTCTGTACAATGGCATGAGCCATTGCTAATACTGCTAATACCTCTCCCTATACAACCAATCATTCGGCTAGCATTTCCTGCTGCTCTATTACATCAGAAATAATCACCCCTAAATCCCTTTCCTCAGATGTTGAGGTTAGGACTCTATCAAATATTCTGTACTCTGCCCTTGGGTTTTTACGTCCAAGATGCATTATCTTGCACTTATCCACATTAAATGTCAGTTGCCACAACTCTGACCATTTTTCTAGTTTACCTAAATCATTTGCCATTTGGCTTATCCCTCCTGGAACATCAATCCTGTTCCATATCTTAGTATCATCAGCAAAAAGACATACCTTACCATCAAGACCTTCTGCAATATCACTAATAAAACATTAAAGAGAATGGATCCAAGTACAGATTCCTGAGGTACCTCACTGGTGACAAGCCCATGCTTTGAATATACTTCATTGACTACAACCCTCTGTTGCCTGTCACTCAGCCACTGCCTTACCCATTCAACAATATTGGAATCCAAACTTAAAGATTGCAGTTTATTGATAAGCCTTCTATGTGCAACAGTGTCAAAAGCCTTACTGAAATCTAGGTAAGCAATGTCTACTGCACCACCCTGATTTGTTATATTAGTTACCCAATCAAAAAAATCAATAAGATTAGTTTGGCATGATCTCCCTGAAGTAACCCCATGTTGTCTCTGATCTTGAAATCCATGTGTTTTTAGATGTTCAACACTCCGATCCTTTAACATGGTTTCCATTACTTTCCCCACTACTGAAGTAAGGCTTACTGGCCTATAGTTGCCCGACTCCTCCCTACTACCTTTCTTGTGAATTTGCACAACATTCGCTAACTTCCAATCTTCTGGGAT
This sequence comes from Pelobates fuscus, assembly GCF_036172605.1. NCBI lineage: Eukaryota > Metazoa > Chordata > Amphibia > Anura > Pelobatidae > Pelobates > Pelobates fuscus. The sequence goes on along the minus strand of NC_086318.1, from coordinate 280,677,135 downwards.
TACTCCTGTTAACAATGATTGGTTAAATAAATCTGTTAATGCTAGTACACCACTAAGCTCTTTCAATAACTTTGGGTGAATTCCATCAGGTCCCATTGACTTGTCTTTACTTTTGACAGTTGAATTAGAACCTCTTACTCTGTAAACTCACATGTAACACATGACTCATTTGTCCTTTTTCCTAACTGAGGTCCCTTTCCTTCATTTTCATCTGTAAATACTGAACACATATATTCATTGAGGCAGTCAGTTAGACCTTTATCCTCTTCTACATATCTTCTGTGTGAGATTTGGAAGCTCTTATAACTTGCTTAGCCTTTTTCTGCGTAATCATATAGATCATTCTGTCTTCCTCACTCTGGGTATTTTTTATAATTACTAAATGCTAACTTTTTGTTTTTTAGTATTATGGCCAAATCTGCAGAGTACCACAGTGGCTTCTTGAATTTTTTGCTTTTACTGACAAGCCTAATGCAATTTTCTGTTGCCTTCAGCAGTACAACTTTTAAATAATCCCATTTCTCTTGGACTCCATTTAAATTGCTCTAATCGGATAATGACTCCTTTACACATATTCTAATTTTAGAAAATTCTTGTGATGAGACCAATCTCGCCACATTGCTTTGGAGGAGCCTGGTCGCCCGCCTGCTGCCTTTGGATTATGGACCGGCAGCTAAAGGGTTAATTTTACTGTGCAGAAGGATTTATTTCTCCCTTCCTGCACAGCCGTTCGGTAGATTCTATCTCCTCTCTCTTTGTTAACACTAAATCTAGTATGGCCTCCTTACGAGATGGCTCCTCAACGACTTGTTTTAGAGACAATCCCAGTAGGGAATTTAGAATATGTGTGCTCCTGGCACAAGCAGCTATTTTGGTTTTCCAATTCATATCAGGAAAAAGTCACCCATGATGATAACTTCCCCCTTTATTGTCATTCTAGCTATTTCCTCAACTGGTAGATTATCTAACTCTTCTATTTGTCCTGGGGGCCTATAAATTGCACCTACACGAGTTACTGTGTGATAACCAAATTCTAACGTAACCCAAACGGACTCTATGTTCCCCTTACTAACTTTTATTAGGCTAGATTGTATGCTAGCCTTCACATACAGGGCCACCCCTTCCCCTTTCTTGCCTTCCCTGTCTTTTCTATAGAAAGAGTACCCTGGTACTGCTATGTCCCAGTCATTTTTCTCATTATAACTTAAATAACAAAAGTGTGTAGGTGCTTCACAATTATTGTGGCACTTCAGTGCGTTAAAGAAAAACACTACGTGGGTTTTGCAACCGGTATATTAGTGCTTCCCCTATACACCAAACAAAAACAGTCAATCACAATAAAAATGTATACCAGTAAGTACACTTTCCCAGTAAAACTCAATAGGGATGATATTAACATAGGATGAACTTGCTTAGAATGGTATCTAAAATAGCAGAGAAACAGAAAACAACATAGTGTAAGCTGTACAAAAAAAAAATGGTGATAAATCAATGTCAAACCCACACTCACATTCTCCAAAGCCGTGCCAGGCTCTGTATAACAGGTTCACGGGTGCCAATACTGGCTAGCGATCTCCTTGATTAAACAGCAGATGTAGATAGGACTCCAGTATATGTATAAAAATATTTATTGAAAATATAAAAATATAAGTAAAACACTTCAGGGTATATATGGGGGTGGAACCCAGTATGTAAACAATATGGTAGTACAGAAACGGAATTCCACTTACACCTATATCCAATAAACCAGAGTGATTAGGTAAAATTCAAATAAAAACAAAGGTACAATCAACAGCAAGCAGACGCGTTTCGGCAAATTGCCTTCTTCTAGTGCTTGTCCATAAGTCCCAGTAAGTTCTCCTTTATACTCTCTTTTCCCGCCGGTCACCTGTGCTGGGTTTCATATTGTCGGCACGTCACTTCCGGCTTCTTGCATGACGTCACTTCCGCATCCGGTCATTGGAATGCACACTGAAACGCAGCGTTACGGATGTAATTCTTCCAATTGTTGTACATAATTAGTCCCCATGGCAACCCGGTCTCTCCAAATCAGGAGCAGACCAAAGAGCGATATATAAAACAGATACAACAGATACAGCATTATACTAGCAACATTACCAATTACCGTATATACTCGAGTATAAGCCGACCCGAATATAAGCCGAGGCCCCTAATTTTATCCCAAAAAACTGGGAAAACTTATTGACTCGAGTATAAGACTAGGGTGGGAAATGCAGCAGCTACTGGTAAATTTCTAAATAAAATTAGATCCTAAAAAATATATATTAATTGAATATTTATTTACAGTGTGTGTATAATGAATGCAGTGTGTGCGTATGTGTGTGTGTATGAGTGCAGCGTGTGTGTATGAGTGCAGCGTGTGTGTATGAGTGCAGTGTGTGTGTGCATGAATGCAGTGTGTGTGTGCATGAATGCAGTGTGTGAATGCAGTGTGTGCAGGGCCGGTGCAAGGATATTTGCCGCCGTAGACAAAAAAAAATTTGCCGCCCCCTCCCCCCCCATATGTCCTGACTTCCCCTCCTCCTCCCTCAGTGGTCCTTACCTCCCCACCCCCGTGTTCCTTCACCCCCCCCCCCAGTGGTCCTGACTCACCCCTCCCCTAGTGGTCCTTACCCTTCCCTCCCCTAGTGGTCCTTACTTCCCCCTCCCCTCCCATAGTGGTCCTTATCCCACCCCCTCCCTCTCATAGTGGTCCTTATCCCCCTTCTCCCTCCCATAGTGTTCCTTATACCCCCCATCCCTCCCATAGTGGTCCTTATCCCACCCCCTCCCATAGTGGTCCTTATACCCCCCCTCCCTCCCATAGTGGTCCTTATACCCCCCTCCCTCCAATAGTGGTCCTTATCCCCCCCCTCCCTCCCATAGTGGTCCTTATCCCCCCCTCCCTCCAATAGTGGTCCTTATACCCCCCTCCCTCCAATAGTGGTCCTTATCCCCCCCCCTCCCTCCCATAGTGGTCCTTATCCCCCCCCTCCCTCCCATAGTGGTCCTTATCCCCCCCCTCCCTCCCATAGTGGTCCTTATACCCCCCTCCCTCCAATAGTGGTCCTTATCCCCCCCTCCCTCCCATAGTGGTCCTTATCCCCCCCTCCCTCCCATAGTGGTCCTTATCCCCCCCTCCCTCCCATAGTGGTCCTTATCCCCCCCCTCCCTCCCATAGTGGTCCTTATACCCCCCTCCCTCCAATAGTGGTCCTCATCCCCCCCCTCCCTCCCATAGTGGTCCTTATACCCCCCTCCCTCCCATAGTGGTCCTTATCCCCCCCCTCCCTCCCATAGTGGTCCTTATACCCCCCTCCCTCCCATAGTTGTCCTTATCCCCCCCCCATCCCTCCCATAGTGGTCCTTATACCCCCCTCCCTCCCATAGTGGTCCTTAACCCACCCCATCCCTCCCATAGTGGTCCTTATACCCCCCCTCCCCTCCCATAGTGGACCTTATACCCCTTTTTTTGTTATTAATTTTTTTTTTATTATTTATTATTTTTTTATTATTATTTCTTATTTTATTTATTTATTTTTATTTTTTTTCGTCCCCCCTCCCTGCTTGATATATGACAGGGAGGGGGGCTCTCCTTCCCTGGTGGTCCAGTGGCAGTTCAGTGGGGGGGAGAGGGGGGCTGGCAGAGCTGTACTTACCTTTCCTGCAGCTCCTGTCAGCTCTCTCCTCCTCTGCGCCGTCCGGTCAGCTCTTCTGTCAGCTTACACTGTAAGTCTCGCGAGAGCCGCGGCTCTCGCGAGATTTACACTGGGAGCTGACCGAGGTGCTGACCGGACGGCGCAGAGGAGGAGAGAGCTGACAGGAGCTGCAGGACAGGTAAGTTACAGCTCTGCCAGCCCCCCTCTCCCCCCAGTCTGTATTATGGCAATGCAAATTGCCATAATACAGACCTTGACTCGAGTATAAGCCGAGTTGGGGTTTTTCAGCCCAAAAAATGGGCTGAAAAACTCGGCTTATACTCGAGTATATACGGTAAGTATGAAGTTTGTTCTATGTGAAATAATCTTTCTACCCATCTAAAGATTAGTGGGCTTTTAGAAATATAGTTTAAAAGATACATTACATCTCTATATAGAAAAACACATAATCAACAAGTGTGTGCATTATCTTAATGACAGGGAAGCTCATTATAGAAATACAACTTAATAGCAAATGTGAACTCCAAATAGAAAGCAAAAATGTGGTATAGTAAAGACCCCTTTAGATGTAGAGATCTAGCTAATTAATCAGAAAGCAAGTGTGATTTCTCCCACTATATATATATATATATATATATATAACCTCATATAGAGAGGTAAATTTATAAGGAAACCATATAAAATGGCAATTATATATTACATACATAAGGGGATTACTTACAGTCTATGAAAAATATCTGTGAAATGTAATAAAAATGCCTATAAAAAAAATCAAAGATCCACTTGCCCTCTATCTTAGCTAGCGCTTTTATATTATTTCCCCCCCTCCAATTCTTATATTTTTTATAAATAACCATATATGATAATACGGACGGGTCACTCCTATGTTTGTCAGTGAAATGGGCTGATACGCTATGTTTCATATAACCCCTCTGGATGTTACCAATGTGTTCCACAACCCTCGTTTTTTTTTTTTTTGGTGTGCAAAGAAATATAACAGTATGCGTGTGGTACCCCGACGGCATTCCACACGCTGCATTTCAACATTATTAACATTGGGGTATTTGTGAGTATATGCACATTTTTAAATTGTTATAATAAGAGTGAACACAGTGAAATCACACAGTTTACTTGTTACAAATGTCAGGCATGTCTATGTAGTTTTGTCATCAAGATAGGTAAGATATTCAACGATTAACGATGCTGAAACAACTAAGCTAGTGTATAATATGTGTAAGCTTTGTAATCAGGCTGATTGGGTTATTAGAGGCTAGACATCAAGCAGTATAAACTTCAATGGGCTACATTAGCTAACCAGTATGATGCAGTCATGGACTTAAAGATTGTGTTCAAGTTAGGCTCCTGCACTATGCTTGCTGGTTTAAGTGTCACAGTTGTAAAGCAGAGTTATAATTTGGGTCGTCCTTCTGTGCTATGTGTTTGAGAGGGGCACATACATTTAAGAGGAAGTCCCAGCGCCCGGCTCTTGGTCTGTTATCAGCCGACTCCCGTCACGGGGATCCCACTGTTGGGCAACTTCTTATTGCGGTGCCTTAAGCCTCCAGGCTCCGGTCTTGTCCCGTGGGGCCAGACGGTCCCCCGGATGCTGAATAGCAGAAAAACCGGAGACCCTCGATGAGGTGGAGATGCGCGCCTCACGCGTGACCAGCTATGGTTATGCTGCTGTTTATGCTGGGGTGATGCTTGAGGCCTGGTCCGCCTTCTCCGTGGGTTCTTCTTGCCTGTAGGGGCCACGGGTGTATTTCTTGTGTGCGACACGTCCCGTTTATGTTGGGTGGCCCTCTTGTTTCTGCAGGCCGCCATCCGAGTCCGGGCCCTCCAAATGCATCTCACCAGCTTGTGTGTTGGTGGGTCGTGTGTGGGGGTTCCCTCATTTTGTCGGGGCCCCAGCAGGCCTTGATGGGTGTGCGGTCTGCTGCCCTGAAGTCTAGGCGTGGTCCCCGCACTCCTCCGCTTTGTCTCACTGGGAGGCGGCCTGGCGGTGCCCTTCAAGGTCGGTGTTGGTGTAGGTAAGGTGGAGGGCAAGCGAGAGTCCCTTGTGGCTATTCGGGCCTGTGTCATTGTGGTCCACAACCGCTCCCAGAAGTGGTTGAAGGCTGCTGTTATGCGGTCTTCTTGGCATGTCTCGTTTGCCTGTCGCTCTGGTCGAAGTTTAGTGGGTGTAGGCCCAGAAGCGTTGTCGGCAGCCTCCATCTTAGGCGGTGGGCGCGGGTTGCACATAGTCGCGGAGGCTTGTGGGGTCCTGTGGCCCCGTGGAGTGCGGACCGGGATGACCCCCGCCGGTCCAGAGGGGGGGGGGGACATGGGCTCTGTAGTGATTCTGCCGAGTGTGAAAGCGGCGGGAGAGCGGCCGTCCCTCCCGCGCCTCTCGTGTGGGTAGGCCGCATGATGGCGCCAAGCAGGGCATCGTCGTTTGAGGTGTCCTTCTGTAGGGCTTGGTGTCCCCTGCTCGTGTATAGCATCCCGGAGCCCGATCTGGGTGCCTATCGTGGCAAAATCTGCGGTTATTGCTTTGTGGCCCGGGAGCTGTTGCTTCTTGCGTCCGCTCGCCTCAGCGGTCAGGCCCCGCCCCCCACAACCCTCGTTTTTAAGGCTTGCGTGGTCATTCCAATATCCTGCAGACCACATGGACACCAGAGGAGGTATATGACATTGGTGGAATTGCAAGTTAACGTTTGATAAATTCTAAAAGTGCGATTAGTTGAATGTGAAACAAATTTTGTCTGTTTCCGTTTATTGAATAAAGTTTTCTTACAAGCCGGACAAGATATGCAGGGGTAAAATCCCTTTTCAACACCAAAATGGTTATTTACTTTTATTTTATCTTTGATAAAGCTAGTGGTCAGATATTGCTTCAAATTTTTTGCTCCTCTGTAGATGATTTGTGGCCTATCTCCAATAATCCCTTCTAGGTTCGGGTCAGTTTTTAAGACAAGCCAATATTTATTTATGATGTGTTTGACCTGTTTTGCATCTTCACTATAATTATAGATAATTGGTACTAATTGATTAGTGTCATCTTTATCCTTTTTAAAGGTCTTATTACTTAGGACTATATTTCGATCCATTTTCTTAATGGTATCTACACATTCATCCAATTCCTTTATTTTATAGTTTTTCTCCATAAATCTTCTGTAACGGCACCCCCAGGCATAACAGGGGTTAACAGCCATTTACTAGATTTTCCCCTTACAGACACACAGGCACAGCTACTGTAGACACCAATCCACAGAACCGGAGAAGCATATGAATGCTCTCAAACATACGGATGCTGTAAACAGCCGAATAGGAAAAACCATACGAATAGGTTTACACTCCTAGCAGTAGAACTGGAACAGCATACAATAAATCCCCCCAAGAACGAGACAAGTCTCTGTTTTGAGGGTCAAGCAGGACCAGGCAGAGCTGTGGGTTTATTGTTTTTATATACACATTAGTACCACCCACAGGGTTTTGGAAAACAACCAATAAACATGTACAATACACTCAGACACTCCCACACAAAATCCTCCCCTCTGCCTGTGATACAATTACCTTACACAATGGGTAATGTAATTATCACAGGCAGAGAAATACAGATTTTTCACATTATTCATAACTTAAAAAGTATGCATCACATTCACATAAAACTTACATTTTCAGAATCAGCATACTCCAAATACGAACATATGTCATGGTCCATTGGTTCAAAAGATAGATCGAAGTCCTTTGTGACCAAAGGAAGCATGGCTTTTCTGCCCAAAACCAGTTCCACAGAGTCTTCTATCCTGGAGATAATTGGGAAGTAATCCAATTATCTCCAAGAACAGAGGCAAAACTCCATTAAGCACATGGCAGTAAAAAGACAGTAAAATACAATAAAATACACAAGGTTACATTTATTACATAAATTATTATTACTTAAAATACAGACATGCAACATATCCCCAGATAGCTTAGGTCTGAGCGCACATTATTACTGAATGGCTCTCAGACCACACACATACAGTTCAATTGCCATGGAGCCAAAGTCTTTTATTACACAAATAGGCTCCATGGCATAGCTATCTGGGTTAAATGAGTTAATTCAGTAAATCCGAGAATCTACCGAACGCCAGAGCAGAAATACATGAATAGACCTTTCTGCATAGGAAAATAAAGTATTTAAATGCTGGTCCATAGTCAAAAGGCAACAGGCAGGCAACCAGACTCCTCCAATGCACAGTGGCGATATTGGTCTTGTCACATCTTCTTTTTAGGCAAACTGCCTGTTCCTCAAAGGTTTTAATACCACTACAATTTCAAAATAGTCGTAAAAATTGGGCCTTAAGAATGTTGTGTAGCCACGGATCATAATGGCAGCTTGAAGTTTTAATATAGCCATTAACATCAATCTTCTAAAAAAAGTTTTGGTCTTAATAACTTGACCCTCTATATAGATACTTAGATCCAAGAAGTTGATGCATGACTTGCTACACTCATTCGTCAGTTTTATGTCCGGGTGTTTCTGGTTCAAAAAATATAAAAAGGATCAAAAAGTTCTTCACCACCACGCCAAATAAAAAAAAAAGTAATATATAAACCTACGATAGAGAACCAGATTACGCGCCCAGCCACCCTCCTCTGCTAGGAACGGGTTTTCCCAGAGGGCCATAAATAGATTGGCTTAGCTGGGCGCGAATCTGCTTCCCATCGTATTCCCCTTAAGTTGCAGAAATAATTTTTCATCGAACCAAAAATAATACAAAGGATGAGCTTAATTTCATCCAAAATAAATTTAGTTTGTTCTTCTTTTAAGTTACTCTGGTTCTTAAGGAAGAACTCTACTGCTTCACAGCCTGACACATGTGGTATGCTTGTACACAAGCTTGTGACATCACAAGTTACGAGTAACATACTGTCTTCCCATTCCACATTGCCCAAAAGATTCAACAAGGTGGTAGAATCTCTTAAATATGAGGGTTGTGTTATAACTAGGGGCTGTAATGGTCTATCAATGTATTCTGACAAGTTACTAAGGATAGCCCCCACTCCTGACACGATAGGCCTGGCAGGTGGGGTTTCCTAATTTTAGTGAATTTTTGGGAGTGTGTAGAATACTGGAGTTCTACATGTGTCGATATCCAAATATTGGAACTCGTTTCTATCTAGAATTGTAGATTATGCTAGCTTTAGTGTACCTATAATCTTAATTTTATTAATGACAGGAGGCGAGTATTTGCTTAAGTCTCTCTTTACTAGAACTCCACAGCAGCACAGAAAAAACAACCAATCAGAAATAGGTTAGTTACTATAAAACTCCTCTCCCCATGCATCATTTCCTCTTTCAAGCTGCGACAAAACAGAATAAAAGGCAGAGAACATCATGGGGAAAAAACGAAGTCCTAGATACGATGAATATAACGATGCCCACCATCCGAGAGTAACCGTCAAACTAGATAGTGTTGATGGACTGTAAACTGAAACGAGAGAAAAACAGAATTGAACAGGTTGATTATCAAATGAAATGTACTCAGAATAAACATGTAGGTACCCAATGTAGCAACCGAAATTAACCTTAATATGTAGATATCCCAACCATACTTATGAAAAGAAGCACAGACATAAGGAACAAGCGACAGGTATCAGAGACAACAAACAGAGTTGCATACGTACCTGATAATCTAAACTATAACATTAAACAAGGGAGGGACAAGAATGGGTGGGAAATACTCGCCTCCTGTCATTAATAAAATTAAGATTATAGGTACACTAAAGCTAGCATAATCTACAATTTTATAACATGACAGGAGGCTTCGTATTTGCAGTTTCAACGCTCAATTCACCAATCCAACGCTGTTCGTGTCGCTGGTATCTATTCCAGGAAATATCAGAGTAATCCTAATTGGACATTCCAAGTACGATAACTGACAGTAGAAGGATCAAAGAAAATGCCAGCCGTCGAAGCATCTCAATTACGGAAAAAAGTACCATCCGCTGGTAAATCCATTGTATGTGGTTGCGACTTGTTTCCTAGCAGCCGGTCCATGAGCTGGCAAGCTGACCTATCAGCCACATTCCTGTAGTTGTAATATCGAAGGTCAAGTTCGGACTTGGGGACGTGAGAAGAAACTGTCACCATGTCTCAACTCATGATCCGTAAGGCGGTTCCTCCGATCGTGCCAGGGACATTCGGCGATGTGGCCTTGCAGGTAGATCTCCAATCTCAAGGAATGCGCCCAAGTCCACTAACAAAATCGCACTAGAAACCGAGGAGGATCTTTTGTTCCTTCCTGTCCTACCCGGTGAGATGTCTCATCCGAGAATAAATTCATAATGCAGGCAAGAGTGTGGCCAACTAGCTGTATTCTAAGTGATTCCAAGATTCCAAATGGACTGTGTAAACCTCGGACGCAGTAGAGAAAGACTCCAAAGGACGTCCATTCAGGGTTCCGAACTGAACTTGTGTGGAAGGACGGTGGTCGACTATTCTGGGAATAGTGAATCCTGGAAACCTTCAAAGGAAAGGGAAATGCCAACCGGGACGCAGATTTCCATCCAGCAATGCCCTCGTCAAAGAGTGAAAGATGTCTGTAGGAGTTGGGGCACACCAGGTACCTCCGTAAAGTCTCGTAGATCTCCTCGACGGTAGTTGAAAAGGAGGTTAGCGCGAATCCAAAAAAAAGACGGCTCCCGTGAGGGATGAATAGAGTATAGACGAAGGGTCCTCCATCTCCGAACCATGTTCACCAGGTATGCGCTCCGAGGAGACGGGGCAGTCATGCCATCTTATCCCAAGATCGTAAAGACCGGGGAAGTCAAGACAACCGGGGATTCCTGATTTACCATGTGACCCATATGTACGGTTTTACCTTCAGACCGGGTAATAGGCCTTCCTTAATCTTGTTACCTGAGCAAGGCAGTGCCTGTTTGCTCCATGAAGGTCTCCGTATCTCCTGACATCTTGACCTGGGAGAAACTGTCTGCGCAGTTTGCTCGTAATGGTCTGGATATCCAAAACAGAAAGCAAACTCTGTATTATATGGTGCAGAATATGCCAAAAACCTGCACTCTCAAAATACCGGAGGACCATCCGTTAGCGTACCATATCCAGGAGTGTGTGTAAATAAGTGGGAGACTCCCCCCGTTATACCTCTGAGTATTTCTCGCGTGTTTTACAGCGGCCCGGATCCAGTAGATCCATCACAGGAGATAGAATAGAGGGATCTAGTCTAAACATGTAATTCTTGCATGACCAGGCAGTCCTCTAGAACGAAGTCAGTAGCGTGAATGTCAGCTCTAATTGAATGCAGGAGGGACGCCCCTCCATGTAGTCATCAATGTCTTGAACAGGCACAAGCCTGTGTGATGAACAAATGGCCGGTACTGTAGAGCGTCGAGTGTATGAGAGAGCCGCGCTCTCTACTACTGTGATCGCATACCGTGAGAGCGTCCGGCTGCTAGCCTGAGCGGGCCGCACCCGTTAGTAACCAACAGCAGAGTCTACATCCGAGACCGGTTCTCTCTATGAGAATGGGTCCACCCAACTTGTCCTCTGTATCCAGCCCAGTATCTGGTTGAGGACGAGTGAGGGGCTGCGCCCTCTAATAACAAATCAGTATCCGGTTCCATATGAGAGGGTTCGCCCTCTGTTCCTGAAAATAAATATACTCGGATCGAGGTGATGGAGGGCCGCACCCTCCCGTGGTGCAAACTAGAGTCCCTAGAGATTCAGGGTGACCAAACTGTAGGGCGCACCAATTATAAATGTCAGCATAAGGCTGAGGGCAATCTGGAAAACAAGGAATGGAGAACTATCAACCGACTATCCGGTTCCCGTGCGCGTGCGCGCGGGGTCCTGGTAGACCGTTGGTAGTCCGAGGAAAGCTGGAGACGTTCTCCGCAATCCACGAGTGCCCGGGAGGTCGGAGGAGGCCAAGTCAGGGCTCACGACAACCCGAGCGAATAGGAAAAGGAAGTCATGAAAAAACAAAAAGCAACAATAAACGTAGAGAAGAGAAAATACACCCATTCTATCTCGGATAGAATGTAAACAGCAGGCCGGAAGGTAAGAAAAGTAAATCCCACTGGACAGGGCCAGGAGCTAACCTAACGCAGGAAAAATCTACCGAACCTATAAGGACTCCGGGAGGCAGATACAGAGTAGCTGGTAAAGACAAAGAAAAAACACCGCTTTCTCCTGTAGGAGTCTGAGTACCGGTCCCTGCCTGTGTGAAGTTCTCCTTGGAGATGCGCCGTCGCCGGTTTGGAGTAAACCGTGGATGTGTCCGGGGTCTTCATAAAAACTTCGCCCTTCAGGCATGAGGTTTAGGGCCTTCACCCTTTCCACCATATTCAGATGGCCGTATACTGGTGTCATCTTGAACACTATGGCAATGGTGTTTGCCTGGACACCTGCCTATCTCCATGTCGCTGGTGTGCACTGGGTTTTCCTCAGTGATATTACCCCAGGTCTGCGGTCAAAAGGGGTTCGGTACCAATAGCGTAGGCCCGTCAGTAGGGCATAGGCCCAGCAGGCCAAACGAATGGACACAGAAAGGTTAGCCAAGCAAATAGTCACAGACATAGCCGGCCATTCAAGTAGGCACCGACATAGCAGGCTATTCAATGGGGCACAGACATAGCAGGCCGTTTTAATGGGCACAGGCATAGCAGGCCATTCTCATGGGCACAGGCATAGCAGGCCGTTCTCATGGGCACAGGCATAGCAGGCCGTTCTCATGGACACAGGCATTGCAGGCCATTCTCATGGGCACAGGCATTGCAGGCCATTCTTATGGGCACAGACATAGCAGGCCATTCTCATGGGCACAGGCATAGCAGGCCGTTCTCATGGGCACAGGCATAGCAGGCCGTTCTCATGGACACAGGCATTGCAGGCCATTCTCATGGGCACAGGCATTGCAGGCCATTCTTATGGGCACAGACATAGCAGGCCATTCTTATGGGCACAGACATAGCAGGCCATTCTTATGGGCACAGACATAGCAGGCCATTCTTATGGGCACAGACATAGCAGGCCATTCTTATGGGCACAGACATAGCAGGCCATTCTTATGGGCACAGACATAGGCCAATCTTATGGGCACAGACACAGCAGGCCAATCTTATGGGCACAGACAAAGCAGGCCGTTCTTATGGGCACAGACAAAGCAGGCCGTTCTTATGGGCACAGACAAAGCAGGCCAATCAATGGGGCACAGACATAGCAGGTCAATCAATGGGGCACAGACATAGCAGGCCAATCAATGGGTTGTGTATTACCATAATATTATTATTAACATGAATTTATATAGCGCCTTCTGATTCCTTAGCGCTTTACAGTGGGTATTGAATGAGTAACGGGTAGAGGTCCCTAAAAATTGTAGATCCTCAGGGCATCTCGTGACCTAGGACCCTTAGACAATCAACCCTTTTAGACAGCGCAATGCTGTATGAGTAACTTGAACCGGGACTGGCAGTCCCTATGTGCCCAGCAGTCAAATAGTGGTATTCCAGCTGAATTGGGTATAAGCGGAAGTATTCCAGTGACCATCATGTCCATGAATGTAAGGTACACTGAGCGCTACTGTCCATGAACTGTGGATAGGTATGCACATGCACACACGGATCTATTTGAATTATCTTAGCATATTATAGATTACCATCCTCATACCACGTGAAGGGTATTGTAATCACGGACACCTCAAGGAGTAGGGTTAAACAATAGCCAACTCAATGACTCTCCCCAAGAACCTGATAAAATGTAAGATATTAGCTCGTCTCCCATATCAGTTTGAGCCAGAGCCAGGTCTGTATCTTATATATACGCCATGGGCAGAGAATTCATACCAGAGTAGTCCCCTCTGAGACCTCATAGCTGGGCCAGAAAAAATATACACTGAGAAGGACATGAATCCAAGAGCTAACTGGCACTGTACACACCCTGTACCGAGCCTGTATAACTGCGTTCGTATACACCTGTTACTCGCAGAAATCTGTGATATACCCTGACAGAACGCACGGTAGTCAGCGATACGCACTGTCCGCAAAACTCTCAGCGATCTGAGATACACACTGTCAGCAAAACTCACATGTCAGTAGTAAAACTCACAGCAGTCTGTGATACACGCTGTCAGGAAACTAAAACTCGAAGTACACTGTCAGTACAACTAAATCTGTGATCTACACTGTCAGAAAGCGCACAGCAATATGTGGTATATACTGTCAGCAAAACCCGCACTAATCTGTGATACACACTGTCAGTAAAACCCACAACAATCTGTGGTATATACTGTCAGCATGATACACACTATCAGTAAGATTCACAGTAATCTTAAGAACCTATCTAGTGAGGCAAAAGGATAGGAACAGAAGAACAATAGATGAATAGTGCAAATAAATTGCTTCTAAAAAACTATAATATATAAACACATAACAAGCTAGAACCATGGTACTTGGACATAGCCAAAACCAGTTGCCATGAAAGTATAAAAATGTGCTTACCCCTTATCTAAGTGGCAAACTGGCTCTGCATGCTGAGAGCCAGAATCCCAGCGTGGAAAAAAAACATGCGGTCCACCTACCGTGGGTGGAGGAGGGGCCGCGAGCAAGTGCAGGTCGGGCGCACGTGGCTCCTGAAGGAGCCGGCCGCGGCGAGGCGGCCATGTGCGCGAGCAGGTCCGGCCGCCGGGTACTCGCGTCCGACCGCGAGCAACCCCGCGCGGTGACAGGCTCACACCGGAGCTCGGGGAGTCAATGGAGACAGCCAAACGGCTAGTCTCCTGACACCCTGAGCTAAAGCGCCCGCTGCCCGCGAAGGGCGTAGGAAAGAGGGGGGAGAAACAAAAAGGGGAGAGACCCTGGCAGCATCCCAAGAAACCCCAGAAAACCCCCACCGAAGGAAATCAGACCCAAAGAAACAGGGGCCAACTAAACCAACACAATAAGTTATAAAGCATAATAAATAGAAATGAAACACAACATGATGACTAGGTAAAAGGCATAAGCCATAAAATCTGATAACTACATATAATAAAAATATATAAAATAAATATATAATCTATAAACTAAATAAGAGCAAATAATATATATATGTACATAATAAATGCACAAATAAATAAATAAAGTAATTATAAACAGTGAATAAAATCCTAATAAATCACAATAAATCCCAAAGCCACCCACTATAAGCAGGAGGCAGTGGTACTCTGACCTGTACTGTCTGCAGAGCAGCAAAGAAAGAGGAAATTATGCATGGGGAGGGGAGTTTTATAGTACCTAACTTATTTCTGATTGGTTGTTTTTTCTGTGCTGCTGTGGAGTTCTAGTAAAGAGAGACTTAAGCAAATACGAAGCCTCCTGTCATGTTATAAAATTCCCAGTATTCTACCTCTATCCAGGAGCGATGAATACTCTTTCCTTATCTGTCCTATAGGGTCACTCTTTAAATCTTTATACGTGGTTTGATCATTCAACTGTCTATAAATTTCTTTGATATAGTGGTTCCTGCTTTGAATCTCTATTCCCCCTTCTTTATCAGCGGGTTTTATAGTTATATCTTTGTCAGATTGGAGTTCCTTTATTGCCTTTCTTTGATGGGGATTCATATTGCCATTTCTATAACGCTTTTTGCTTTTATTCTCTTTCATCCCTTCATTTACCAAATGCCTTGGGAAGAATGTAGATTTATTTTTTAATTGAGTATATTGAAAGTCTTGAGTATATTCAATAGGTTCTAAGAGGGGCATTTTCTTAAAAAAAAAAAAAAATATGCAAATTTTTTATCACCCATTTTTTGTACAGTTTACACTATGTTGTTTTTTGTTTCTCTGCTATTTTAGATACCATTCTAAGCAAGTTCATCCTATGGTAATATCATCCCTATTGAGTTTTACTGGTATACATTTTTATTGTAATTGGCAGATTTTTCTCATTATACCATGTCTCAGTAACAGCGACTAAATCTACATTACCAGTTGCCATTATTGCCACAAGTTCATGGATCTTATTCCCTAAACTGCGAGCATTTGTAGACATTACTCTAAGCTTATAATTTTTTTAACACACTTGCTACAGGCACCTTCTGTCCTTTTTTGGGGGGGCAATTGGATTGATGTGTTATAATCCTTTTGCCCCCCCTCCTAGTTTAAATACATCCTAGCACAACCTCTGAACTGCTCACTGAGATTTGTTCCGTTTGAGAAAGATGCAAACCATCTATTTTGTACAGTTTATTTCCATTCCAAACAGAATTAACCAATTACAATTTTTCTGCAAGTTTTTAGCAGCAATCATTTGCACATCTAATGCCATGGGTTCTTCCTTAATATATATGGAGGAGAAAAAGTTATATAAAATTCCTGCCTTTTCCTGGTCTTCATTAACCAACACCCATTCCAGTTTTTTGTGTACCTACACCTTCATTTTTTTTTTTTTTTTAATTTTATGTACTTCAAGAATGCTTTGGGGTTGGTTTTGCTCTCTTTAGCCATATTTTTTTCATTTTGAAGTTTAGCGAATCTAAACGCCTTTTTGCACGCATTATTGACTTCCTTATATCTTTTATAGGATGCATCTGATTTGTCCGATTTAAATGCTTTAAATACGCTTTTCTTATTTTTTTTTTTAAATTCTTTCTTTTTGTAGTGCTTTGCAAATTACACAAATGAACATAGACATTACAAGGTATCAAGAGAAAATATCAACCATTAAACAGCATCACATGTCTGATTCTCTGCACTTTTTTATAGTTATAATATCTAGATGTATATTCATGCTTGTGAGATATAGAGTAGTGTGAATAGTGGTACTTTGCTACATCGCTTTCAATCATGCTGAGGGAGATGAACAGAACATGCTCACAAATTACTTTTGGTTCACGCATGGGATAACAATCAGGTCTGCTACGCCACAACCGCCTTAGGAGACTATTTGACAGCATATTGTAACATGGCATAGGAGATACTGCGCACAATTTTTCAAGTAAAAAATAGTAAGGAAACATGCTATGCAATTGTTAGAGACAATAATAACATTGTGTATGGTGGACAATATAATCAGCTTGGCAGTAGTAGTGATAGGTTTAGTGAGTTATCGGAGACAAAAACACCCTAATGCATGGTAGACAGTATTGGCATCCTGACGGTCTAAATAAGGGTTATATGTTTTGTGTATACTTATGGTGGGTTAACAGTGACCATAGCAATACAGTGTGAACAGTTTACCGGTTGTGATGAAAGTTATGTACACTATGGGAGCTTATAGCGGGTCGATAGGGATTTCATAGTGCTTGCTAGACTATTACAACCACTCAACGGTAATGGTTAAGGTACATGCACTGTGTGTGCCTATACTGAAGATAATAAATCCCAAGGGGCCCCCCCCCAGGTACATAGGTAGCGAGAGCTACATTCATGCGGTGTTATGATATACCTATTGAGGGTAATAAGCCCCTGAGCGAGGCATGCATTTCTATTATAGTGTGAAAATAGGAAAGTAAAAGGAAAGAATAACCAACAAACAAGCCAGGATAATTGTAGTCAGCATGTAGATTGAACCCCTGAGTATGGAGTCACAGCAGGGTTGTAGACGCAGCTCTGTGGTACGTCTGAGGGAGACTGTCAGGTGTCTGTGCCTTGTGCTGCGCCTGGGTACCTGCAAAGCGTCCATAACAGTGGGCACTTCCAGGCCTTGGAAGCCTAGTCAGCCTATGCCCGCAATGGGAACTCTATTGTCCTGTTTTGCATGAAGGCAGTGTCCCAGATTGCCATGTGAGCAAAGTTCACTAGGGTGGGCGATTGTGTTTAGGCAATATGAGGCAACATTCTTGCTCCTGTCGTGTTGCAGGATTGATGCCTCACTGTCCTGCGTTCGGCATCTGCTGGAGGCCAATGTTAAGCCAAGTTGGTGTCTCTCATCTTGATCCCGTTTCCTTAGGGGGGTTGCACGGCGACGTTTAGGCGGGGTTTCCCCTCTGCCCCAGGACTGTATGAGATCCGGTGCCGTCTTGCCACGAGCCTGGGTACCGGTATGGGCCAGGGTCGTCCTTTTCGGGATAGTGCGGGGAATCTTGCTGATCGATGTTGGCCGTCGTCTTGTCGCTCTCCGCTGGTGTGGCCGGCACCCATGGGTTATGCCCCCTGCTACTCTCAGCCTGGGAGGGCCTTTAGTGTGGGAGTTAGTCGCGTGGGACTTCTTTGTGCCCTGAGGTGGACTCCCTGATTTCCCCGCGCCGTGGACCTTGTCCCGGGTGAGAGGTTTGCGGTGGGTCATCGCTGGTTGTAGACGCAGTGCCAGCTTGGCCCAGAAGCGGTCAAAGATTTCTTCGATCGGGTCTTTAATATGGCCACTGGGGCCTGATGTTGTATGTTGGTGCAGTTGCGCGTCTTTTGTGGTTGGATCAGGCTTTTCCGCCATGTTGGAGGCCCCCGCTCCCATGCTGCTTGAGGGAATCGCCAACTCTGTTGTGTGATATGGAGGGTGGGGTACCCCTTTTGGCAGGGACCGGGATATCCCCCACCGGTCCACGGGGGGGGGGGAAGCATTACTTGCTCGTGTGAGGTTTTCAGTGTCGGGCGGGAAGGCGGCCGTCCTTCCTCCTCGTCTCTCCCAGTAGGCCTGAACCGGCTGCTGTGGTTCCCGGACAGACTGGGCATCGAGTAAGGTGTCTCCGGGTCCGTAAAAGCCACTCTAGTCCAGTGGGCTTTGTTGTGGGTGAGTCGTGTCACTGTACCCCGATTTATCGGCATAATTGAGCTTTTGTTGCAGGAGCTCACACTGAGTGCGTCTGGTCACCTCGCTAGCCCGGCTCCGCCCCCCCCGCTTTTCTTATTTTTAATCTCTTGTTTCAGTTCTCTGCTAAGCCACATTGGTTTCAATTTGTTTCTTTTATATTTATTACCCAATGGTACATACTGAGAAATGTACCTTTCTAATATTTGTTGGAAGATTTTCCATTTATCCTCAGTGTTCTTTTCACTAAAGAGTTTATGCCAGTCAATATATTGTAAAGCTGCCATTAACCCCTTAACGCCGTTACGGCGTTCTATGCCGTCGCGGCTTTAAAGGGCTTTAAAGCCGTTGCGGCGGCATAGAACGCCGTAACGGCTTGCAGCCCAGGAGGTCCGGCGGTACTCACCTCCGCCGCGATCCTCTTCTGGGGGGCTGCCTCAGAACCCAGGCAGCCCCCCCACGGCAAATCAGGCCCCCGGGGGCCATGTGATCGCTCTCAAAGAGCGATCACATGGCCCCCTATAGCTGGCTGTGGATCTGCCAGCAGGGGGGCTGTCTGAATTATCAGACAGTCCCCCTGCTGGTGGGAAGAATTCAAAAAAATAATTAGACATGTGTAAAATTAAAATAAATGCATTTTTATATATATAATATATGTATATATATTATATATAAAATATATATACATATTATATATATGTAACGTCATGCGTAATGTATTTTAATAGTAATATTAGTATATATATTAGTATTAAAATACACTTAGAGTGACGTTACATATATATAATATGTATATATATTATATATATAATAGATATATACACATATATTATATATATATACATATAATTACAATAATAAATAAATAAAATTATTAAATAAATAAATAAAATATTGAAACAAAATTTAAAATAAATTATATATTCATATGTAATTTTATTCTAACTGTATTTTGTTATTAAAAAATATATATTGGTAACAAAATACACTTAGAATGACATTCTATATATATCTATCTATATATAAAATACAAATAACCGCAAATATATATAGAGAGATAAATACATATAATTACATAATAGATTACATTAGTATACACGTAGAATTTAAATACCTATAAATGCATATATATTAAAATTCTACGTGTATATTTAAGTAATCTTTTAACATAATTATGTCATTTGATTAATTAAAATTTGATTGACATGCCTGACAACACAGGGAGAAAGTGCAGAGAATTTAATTCGCAAGCACTATATTTGACCCTGTAACTCTCCAAGACATCATAAAACCTGTACATAGGGGGTACTGTTTTACTCAGGAGACTTCGCTGAACTCAAATATTACTGTTTAAAACTGGTAAATTATATTACAACGATGATATTTTAAGTAAAAGTGAAGTTTTTTGCATTTTTTTCAAACAAACGGCACTTTTATGGACTATATTATTGTTGTAATATGTTTTACTGTTTTAAAACACTAATATTTGTGTTTAGTGAAGTCTCCCGAGAATAACAGTACCCCCCATGTACAGGTTTTATGGTGTTTTGGAAAGTTAGAGAGTCACATATAAGGCTTGCGTTTCATTTTTTTCACATTGAAATTTGCCAGATTAGTTATGTTGCCTTTGAGACCGTATGGTAGCCCAGGAATAAGAATTACCCCCATGATGGCATACCATTTGCAAAAGTAGACAACCCAAGGTATTGCAAATGGGGTATGTCCAGTCATTTTTAGTAGCCACTTAGTCACAAACACTGGCCAAATATTAGTTTTTTGCTTTTTTCACACAAAAACAAATATGAACGCTAACTTTGGCCAGTGTTTGTGACTAAGTGGCTACTAACAAAGACTAAACATACCCCACGTTCAATACCTTGGGTTGTCTACTTTTTCACATGGTATGCCATTATGGGGGTAATTCTCATTCCTGGGCTACCACACCGTCTCAAAGGTAACATTACTAATCTGGCAAATTTCAATTTAAAAATGGAACATTCTATATTTGACCCTGTAACTTTCCAAAACACCATAAAACCTGTTAATGGGGGGTACTGTTGTACTCGTGAGACATCGCTGATTACAAATATGTGCATTTTTGTGCAGTAAAACCTAACAGTATTATGACATTTACAGCTAAAATGTGAGGCGGAACTACAAATTTTTTAAAAAATTTAAAATTTCTCACAGTTTTTTTAATTTTATTCATAATAAATTAGGTTTCATATATAAATATTTGATATGGAATGAAAGCCCTGTTTCTCCTGAACAAAATGATATATAATAAGTGTGGGTGCATTTAATATGAAAGATGGGAACTATGGGTGAACAGACATATAGCGCAAATACCAGTTTTTGTTTACGTTTTGTTTTGATCAGAACGTGCACTATTGACTCCGTCCTGAAGGGGTTAACTTATAGAAATTGGCCTTTTAAAAATGATATGTTTTAGTATACCCCATGTGCTTTTGTTTTTTTGAGTTTATTTCAAAGGACACTATATTGTGATCACTATTTCCCAAGTGCTCACCTACTTGAATGTTGGTCAAAAGATCAACGTTGTTTGGTAAAACCAGGTCCAGACAAGTGTCCTTTCTGTCATTTAACAAGTTCAAAAACCTAATTCCCTTTGCTGAGCTACTAGTCCCTCTGTCCCAATTTATGTCCGGGTAATTCAAATCTCCAATAATTAAAGTGTTACCCAGATTTGCAGCTTTCTCAATTTGCTCAAACAGCTGTTGTTCCTCATCAATATTAACATTAGGTGGTTTATAACATATCCCAACCAATAGTTGATTTCCCTTCTATTGCCCCAAGCAGATTGCAATTGCTTAAGATTTGGCTATAACTCATGGTTGACATACAAATAGTGATGCACCGAACTGTTCGCCGGCGAATAGTTCCCAGCGAACTTAGCGTGTTCGCGTTCGCCGCGGCGGGCGGACACATGCGCGGTTCGATCCGCCTCTATTCGTCATCATTGGGCAAACTTTGACCCTGTGCCTCTCGGTCAGCAGACACATGCCAGCCAATCAGCAGCACTCCCTCCCTTCCACACACTCCAACCTCCCTCCCAGCATCCATTTTCGATTCATTCTGAAGCTGCATGCTTAGTGAGAGGAGGGAAAGTTTAGCTGCTGCTGATTAGATAGGGAAATTGATAGCTAGGCTAGGGTATTCAGTGTCCACTACAATCCTGAAGGACTCATCTGATCTCTGCTGTAAGGACAGCACCCCAAAAAGCCCTTTTTAGGGCTAGAACACCAGGCTTTTTTTTTCTGTGTAATGTAATTGCAGGTGCCTGCCAGCTTCTGTGTGAGGCTCACAGTGGATACTGTGCCCACTTGCCCAGTGCCACCACTCATATCTGTTTTTACAATAGCTTAAGCTTTAGATTTAAAAAAATAATAATTTTTTTCCACTGTAATAGAAGAGCAGTTGCCTGCCTGCCAGCTTCTGTGTGAGGCTCACAGTGGCTACTGTGCCCACTTGCCCAGTGCCACCACTCATATCTGTTGTGACAATAGCTTAAGCTTTAGATTTAAAAAAATATATATTTTTTTCACTGTAATAGAAGAGCAGTTGCCTGCCTGCCAGCTTCTGTGTGAGGCTCACAGTGGATACTGTGCCCACTTGCCCAGTGCCACCACTCATATCTGTTGTGACAATAGCTTAAGCTTTAGATTTAAAAAAAATATATTTTTTTCACTGTAATAGAAGAGCAGTTGCCTGCCTGCCAGCTTCTGTGTGAGGCTCACAGTGGATACTGTGCCCACTTGCCCAGTGCCACCACTCATATCTGTTGTGACAATAGCTTAAGCTTTAGATTTAAAAAAAATATATATTTTTTTTCACTGTAATAGAAGAGCTGTTGCCTGCCTGCCATCTTCTGTGTCAGGCTGGATGTTGTGCCCATTTGCACAGTCAGTGCCACCACTCATATCTGTTGTGACAATAGCTTAAGCTTTAGATTTAAAAAAAATATATTTTTTTTCACTGTAATAGAAGAGCAGTTGCCTGCCTGCCATCTTCTGTGTCAGGCTGGATGCTGTGCCCATTTGCACAGTCAGTGCCACCACTCATATCTGTTGTGACAATAGCTTAAGCTTTAGATTTAAAAAAAAATATTTTTTTCACTGCAATAGAAGAGCAGTTGCCTGCCTGCCAGCTTCTGTGTGAGGCTCACAGTGGATACTGTGCCCACTTGCCCAGTGCCACCACTCATATCTGTTGTGACAATAGCTTAAGCTTTAGATTTAAAAAAAATATATATTTTTTTTCACTGTAATAGAAGAGCAGTTGCCTGCCTGCCAGCTTCTGTGTGAGGCCCACAGTGGATACTGTGCCCACTTGCCCAGTGCCACCACTCATATCTTTTGTGACAATAGCTTAAGCTTTAGATTTAAAAACAAATATTTTTTTTCACTGTAATAGAAGAGCAGTTGCCTGCCTGCCATCTTCTGTGTCAGGCTGGATGCTGTGCCCATTTGCACAGTCAGTGCCACCACTCATATCTGTTGTGACAATAGCTTAAGCTTTAGATTTAAAAAAAAATATATTTTTTTTCACTGTAATAGAAGAGCAGTTGCCTGCCTGCCATCTTCTGTGTCAGGCTGGATGCTGTGCCCATTTGCACAGTCAGTGCCACCACTCATATCTGTTGTGACAATAGCTTAACCCCTTAAGGACACATGACATGTGTGACATGTCATGATTCCCTTTTATTCCAGAAGTTTGGTCCTTAAGGGGTTAAGCTTTAGATTTAAAAAAAAATATTTTTTTTCACTGTAATAGAAGAGCAGTTAGTTGTCTGCAAGCGTCTGGGTGTCAGGCCTCCTTCAGCGTGTGCTCTGCAGACCTGTGCCAGCGTACTTTGACAGTTGCCACTCATATCTGGTGTCTCTGTAGCGTGCTTTTGTGGTGGAATCTCGGTAAAAATAAATTTAGTAGGCCGAGATTACCACGTGGCATGTGTACGTGCGTATACTGGTGTATCGGTCGGTTGGTTGCACGTGGCAAAGATACAATCAGTAGTGTACGGAGCATGTGCGAGAATACCGGATGTAGTATTCCCCTCCTCCATTGTGCTGGGCAAGCCATGTGGTCAAACAGGAAGTTAGCTCTTGTTCGATTGATTGGGTAAGAATATGTGTGGGTGGAGCTTATTATGGGAGGAGTTACATGCCTATATAAGGAGCCTACACTATTGTTCGGGGCTCAGATCTTGTTGTATTTTGGTGACATTAGTCCCTCTGAGTCCCGGTCGGTGAATCGAATAAAGAATCTCTTCCTTCCTGAAGAAACCTGTGTCCATCTCTCTGTGCTTGGCTTCCGTCAGTTTCTCCGGTATCATTTGGTGCATTGGCCGGGAAGCTCATCGTTCAACGGTAGCTGAGAAGCAGAGGCGTGAGACGGTCTATCTTTGCCCACGTTCTCTACGGCTGCACCCCTGAACTTCTGCGTGGACCTCCCTTCGTCTCGGCGCCACTGGTCTGTTGTCCAGGAGATCATCGGCCTCTACGTAGTAAGTGCTGGGGTGTCCCGGTCGATGAGTGTGAACTCAGGTTCAGGAAAGGAGGTAAGACGACCGCTGTTTTAGACGGTGGACCCACTAGGGGTATTGGATACCGATTGTGCAGAAGGCCCATAAGGGGTTATTTGGAATCTGCCCCCTCCAGTGGAGGGAAGGAGCGAAGGCGCACCGCTCAATTAAACGCCCTTTAGTAAGCCTGTTTAATTTTGGTTTGGAGTCAGGCGGGGTTCTGGTGTAAATAGCCCTAGCCGGACACCGGTGTCTTGTCTAGACTAGCGTTCTAGGGTGTATATTACGTTTGCTAGGTCGGAGGGACCGGGAGACTAAGCGGCGTCTGTGTAAATTCGGTCCGCTAGATCTCAACCTATCTTGGCTAAGTGGGAAGGCGTGTAAATTTGGAACCCACTAGATTTTTGATAGAGTAAATAGACTAAAAGGGTGCTGTTGTAAATTACGCCCTCTAGTTCGCTATATGTGGTGCTTGGGCAGTGTGGCTAACCAAAACGTATGTAGATAGTATTAGGTAGTCCATCAAGGTACTGGCCAATAGATTAGTTGGGAATTGTAAATGTGCTAAAGATTGTTGTAGTAGCGTGTATATCTTGCTAGATAGCGTGAGCTCTGCCGTCTAGCGAGAGTGTGAATAGTGTGTAACTGTATTATAGCGCACGGTACCATAACCATGTATAATTACTGATACTGTAAATAAGTACTAATAACTGTCGTTTATGTTGTATGTTTAACACCATAACCACTACTAATTGAACTGTGACTTTAAATTGTACTCTAACCAATGCTAACCGTACTATAACTACTGTTTGTAAAGACGATGTTACTGGGGTATGTTATAGACGGGTAATTCAGATATAGGGAATTATAGCGTGGGTGACCGTATAGTTTTGCCAAAGGGCACAGTATTAGTTACTTAGTGACTGGTGTAAGAGCTGTGTGTGTACGGGAATTCCCTGAGTGTTTTGTTGTGTGCGTTTCGCTTAGTAACTGTAGCACGTGGTGCTGTTGCCGAGAGAACGGGTGTGACCGTTGGAAGAGTGTTTGTTTAGTTTCTGTTGGAGACGACGCTTCATTGTTAAGTATGGGCGCGTCAGATTCAACGGTTTTGGATCCCTTAGGATGTATGTTAAAAAACTTTAAAAAGGGATATACTGTATGTGATTTTGGGGTAAAGATGTCTCCAGCACGCCTGACTACTTTATGTTGTAGGGAATGGCCTACTTTGGTTGCCGCATGGCCACCACGTGGCAGTTTGGATCCTAATCTGGTACAGCGTGTACACGTGGCTGTATCAGGTAGGCCTGAACTTTACGGCCAGTTTCCATATATTGACTGTTGGAGGCAGGCCGTAAATGACTCGCCAAAATGGATCCGAGTATGCCACGAGGAACAATGTCTCCTCATGGTGGCCAGGACTCGCTTGTCCACCAAGGCCGAAATCACGCCCATTTTGGGCACGCCCCCTGAGTCTGAGATCCCCATGCCGCCCCCTTACTCCTCCTCCACCGGAAGAGGAGGTGCTGTTGGAAACGCTCCTCCCCTTGCCCCGTTGTCCCCACCTACCCCCTCCTCTAGGTCAGAGCCCAGCCCTCTTGTTTTAAACCCTCCCCTTCCGGTACCTACCTCTGTTAATTCCACCTACCCAGATTTGGCGCCGTATCTAGTTTCCGGTCAGGCTCCTCCTAGCCCGGCCCGGAATATTTTACTCACCAACCTTCCCCTTAGTAAAGCGTCCCCATCCCCTTGTCTTACTACCCCTCGACCGGAACCCCTAACTGACGAATCTAAACGAAGCCCCATACTAACCCGACAAATGACTGGTACCCTACAACCCCGACATTATCAGATGCCTCTTCGATTGACTCCTGGCCCGACACATATTAACGGTGACGGCCAGATACAATATGCTGATCCAGTCTACGTCTATGTCCCTTTTACAACCCCTGATCTATTTAATTGGAAGACCCATAACTCCTCTTACACCGAAAAGCCTCAAGCCATGACGGATTTGTTTACCTCTATAGTCCAGACACATAATCCCACTTAGGCTGATTGCCAGCAACTATTGATGACATTGTTTAATAATGAAGAAAGGACAAGGATAAACCAAGCGGCAATTAAAGCGCTGGAAGAAGTGGCCCGTACACAAAATCAGGCCAACCCAGCAGCATGGTCCGCAGCCCATTATCCAAACACCGATCCAAATTGGAATGTCAATGGCGCAGACATGGTCCATTTAAAAGCTTACAGGGACGCTATTATTGCTGGCATGAAAGCCGGAGGAAAGAAGGCGATTAACATGTCTAAGACGGCTGAGGTATTACAGAAATGTGATGAATCGCCCAGTGTCTTTTATGACCGATTATTGGAGGCATACCGTTTGTATACCCCCTTTAATCCGGAGGCTCCTGAGAATTCCCGGATGGTTAACTCCGCCTTTGTCAGCCAAGCCTACGGAGATATAAAGCGCAAGCTACAAAAGTTAGAAGGGTTTGTAGGGATGTCCATAACCCAACTAATGGAGGTAGCAAATAAGGTATACATGAATAGGGAAACAGAGACAAAGAAGGAGGAAGAGCGTAAGATGCGTAGGAAAGCAGATATGCTATCGGTAGCTATTGAAGGCGTAGATAGAAGGGAAAAGGGAGTGTATAGGGGAATGGATAAAGGCGAGAGTAAATTGAATGGGGAACCTTTGAGTAGGAATCAATGCGCGTACTGTAGGGAAGAAGGGCATTGGAGAAGTGAGTGTCCGCGAAGGGAACAGTATGAGCGAGACAGACCTAGGGCAGGATATAGTAATTATAGAGGCAGAGCGAGAGGTAGAGGAGGTCCTGGAGGGAATAGTGGTAATACTAGAGGAAGTGTTAGTGGAGACAAGCACTATCCAGCAGCGCAGAGACCCCGCGATAGAGAAGATAGGGACTTGGTAGGTTTGGCGGACACAGTCATGGAGGACTATTGATACCGACCGGGCTCCATCCCCCTTGGCCGAGCGGAGCCTATGGTCGATGTAGCAATAGGGGGAAAAAGGAGTGCTTTCATGATTGATACTGGTGCTGAACATTCGGTGGTGACTGACCTAGTTGCTCCTCCGTCTGGATGAACTATCACCGTAATAGGAGCAACTGGAAGGAGTGCTGCTAAACCGGTTCTTAAAAGTCGACTCTGTACATTGGGAGGCCACGTAGTGAAACATCAATTCCTTTATATGCCTGAATGTCCAGTCCAACTGCTAGGACGTGATTTGTTGTCAAAATTACAAGCACAGATAACGTTTCTACCTAATGGAACAACATCTTTAAAGTTCAATGGACCTTCAGGTATAATGCCAATATCTGTACCAAAGGAAGAAGAGTGGCGACTTTATACAGTGTTGACCAGCCAAAACCCTAAGAGTGATGAATCCTTGTTCAATATACCAGGAGTGTGGGCAGAGAACAACCCACCAGGACTTGCTCGCAATATTCCACCAATTCGAATCGAACTGAAACTTGGGGTTTATCCAGTGAGCTTAAGACAATATCATATCCCACAAAAGGCCAAGAAGAATATACAATCATATTTGGATAAGTTCATAAGGTATGGTATCCTAAAATTCTGTACTTCCCCCTGGAACACCCCATTGTTGCCTGTTCAAAAGCCCGGTACAGATGAGTATCGCCCTGTGCAGGACTTGAGAGCAGTCAATGATGCGGTCGTAAGTATACACCCCGTTGTGCCCAATCCATATAACCTGCTTGCTTTAATTCCGGGCGGGGCTACCTATTTTACTGTCCTAGATCTCAAAGATGCCTTCTTTTGCCTTCGAATTGCTGCGGAAAGCCAGTGTATCTTTGCATTCCAATGGGAAAATGCTGTAACGGGCTAGAAACGCCAGATGACTTGGACAAGACTGCCCCAAGGGTTTAAAAATTCACCTACCCTATTTGGATCAGCTTTAAGTCAAGACTTACTGGATTTCAATTCCATCCCAGGAGAGTGTGTACTATTGCAATACGTAGATGATTTGTTGATAGCGGCAGTTACAAGAGAAATATGTCAGCAAGCAACACATGATTTACTACACATTCTCTGGAAGGCAGGATACAAGGTGTCCAGGAAGAAAGCTCAGTTGTGTCAGCCAACTGTCAAGTATCTGGGATTCCATATCTCTGAAGGTCAAAGAATAATGGGGCCAGAGAGAAAAGAAGCTGTATGCCAAATACCAATACCCAAGAATAGAAGACAAGTGCGGGAATTCTTGGGGGCAGCAGGCTTCTGTAGGATATGGATTCCCAGTTATGCGATATTGGCGAAACCTCTTTATGCAGCTATAAAAGGAACAGAGCACGATCCCTTCCTGTGGACCCCTGAACAGCAAAAGGCATTTGAAGATGTGAAGAAGGCTTTGATGAGTGCCCCAGCATTAGGTCTACCTGATCATACACGTCCATTCTACTTATATGTACACGAGCAAATAAGAATGGCTGTGGGAGATTGACACAGTACTTGGGATCATGGCAACGACCTGTTGCATATATGTCCAAACAACTGGATGCAGTGGCCAGTGGTCTTCCACCTTGTCTAAGAGCCGTAGCTGCCACCGCCCTGCTGGTAGCCGAAGCTGATAAACTCACTCTGGGTCAGGAACTCTATGTGCGAGTCCCGCACGCAGTACAAACGTTGCTAGACTATAAAGGCAATCATTGGTTTAGTAACAGCCGCATGACTAAGTATCAAGCTATGTTGTGTGAGAACCCGAGAGTGCACCTAGAGACTGTTAACACCTTAAATCCAGCTACCCTTTTGCCACAACCTACTGAGAGTCAACATGATTGCCTGGAGGTGATGGATGAAGTGTTCTCAAGTAGACCAGACCTTCGTGACTTTCCCATTCAGAACCCTGATGTCCAGTACTATACGGACGGCAGTAGTTATGTGAAAGAAGGGATTCGCTATGCAGGATATGCAGTAACAACCATAGACAAGGTGATAGAAGCTCGGCCATTGTCAAAAGGAACATCGGCACAGAAGGCAGAACTAATTGCACTCACACGAGCGTTACAATTGGCTGAAGGTTTAAGAGTGAACATCTATACGGATTCCAAGTATGCGTTTTTAACCACTCATGCCCACGGAGCTTTGTATAAAGAAATCAAGTACGCAGCTGAGATATTACAACTACTGGAAGCCGTATGGGAACCGAAAGAAGTTGGTATCATACAATGTCGGGCGCATCTGAAAGGAGATGGTGATGTAATCAAAGGAAATCGGATGGCAGATAATGCAGCTAAGCGTGCCGCTGAATCAGGAAGACAGGAGTATGTGGAACATATAGCTGCTCTTATACCGACCCCACTGTCTCAATGGACTCCAGTTTATACAGCTCAAGAAGAAGAGTGGTTAAAGACTGAAGCTGGGAAGTACCTGGAGAACATTTGAGTCAGTTGGGAGAAGGAATTACCCGGCAGCAGGTTGTAGAGTTGGGTAAAACTATGGAGGAGGTACAGAAATGGGTACAAGATAGATTACCTGTGAATATTTATCCCCCTGTTCATAGTTATCATCCAGGAGATCAAGTATGGATAAAAGAGTGGAACAGTGTACCGTTGGGGCCTAAGTGGAGGGGTCCTTATGTTGTTCTTTTGTCTACCCCTACAGCTATAAAGGTGGCTGAAGTGACTCCGTGGATTCATCACTCCAGGGTTAAACCAGCATCAGTAGATTCTTGGCAAGCTACACCAGATCCAGAGAATCCCTGCAAGATCCGGTTAAAGCGGAGTGACGAGGAGATATCGGAATTCCTAGTGTAATTAAAGAGATCAGCAAGTAAGTGTTTTGACGGTCATAAAAAAGCCTGACCACTTACCTACGTGACATAGCCAGAGTGTGTTGAAGGGACCTCTGTGAAGGGAAGAGAGGACTTGAAGAACTCCATTCCTTGCAGCCCTTACATCCTGGAAGCTGAGGTGCCATCGCACGGACGAAGACTGAGGATGAAGACGTCAAGAGAAATGCATTTAATAATGTATATATTTGTGTTTTTAATTATTCAGGAAGGTAGAGGTACCGACACACCTAGCTGTGAGGTTTGCATTAAGACTACTAAAACAGGTAGACATATTTCCCAGACCCTTATTTGGCATTCACAATATGAGTGTAAAGGATATGTATCTAGGTGTAGATACTTAGGTATAGATTATAGTGTATGCCATTTAGGAGTGGGAGAACCTAAGTGCTTCAATCCAGAGTATCAACCCCGTACAATTTGGTTGACCCTCCGGAATGGAGACTCACAGGTGACCCTAATAAATAAGACAGTATTAGAAACCGTACATTCTTCGGGTGTTCTGCTATTTGATGCATGTAAGGCGATATCAAGTGGTAGAAAACCGTGGAATGTATGCGGGGATCTTAAATGGGAGAGAACGTATGGGTCCAATGATAAGTATATTTGTCCCAGTAGTAAAAACAAGTATGTAAATCCAAAATGCCCAGATAGGGATTATAATTATTGTCCATATTGGTCTTGTGTGGGGTGGGCAACATGGGGACAGACAGTAGATAAGGATATGATTGTAACTAAGTTGTCTACCAAACCATATTGTAAGTCTATGGAGTGTAACCCAGTCCATATACTTATTAATAATCCTGAACAATTTATAGATAGGTTCGGAAACTTATTTGGGTTCCAGATATATGGGACGGGTTTGGATCCTGGGACAATATTATTTATAGGGATAGAGACCGATACCGTAGCATCCCAAACTCATCAGGTTTTCCATTCTTTTTATGAAGAGATGAGTGTAGAAAATAAGATCCCCCATAATGCTAAAAACCTGTTTATTGATCTAGCTGAAAGTATTGCTGGTAGTCTTAATGTGACCAACTGCTATGTGTGTGGAGGTACTAACATGGGAGACCAATGGCCCTGGGAAGCAAAGGAGGTAATGTAATAATATCTTCTCAAGCCGATTATCAGATGAGTGTTAGAGGTAAATCTGAGTGGCGATTAAAGACCTCCATTATAGGTTATGTTTGCATAGCAAGGAAAGGAATACTGTTTAATACATCTGTAGGAGAATTGACTTGTCTAGGGCAAAAAGCTTATGATGATAATACAAAGAATACAACTTGGTGGTCGGCTTCAAATGTCTCAGAACCACCTAACCCGTTTGCAAGTTATACCAATTTAAAGGACGTGTGGTTTGATCTATTACATCTAGTTGGAAAGCCCCAGCAAATTTGTACTGGATCTGTGGTAAGAAAGCCTATTCGGAGTTACCACAGGACTGGGAAGGGGCATGCGTGTTAGGTATGCTCAAACCATCATTCTTCTTGTTGCCTATTGAAACAGGAGAGACTTTGGGAGTTAAAGTATATGATGTGAATCATAGAAAGAAAAGGGGGCCCCTAGAGATAGGTACTTGGGAAGATAATGAATGGCCTCCCCAGCGTATTATAGATTATTATGGGCCAGCTACATGGGCAGAGGATGGTACTTTTGGATATAGAACCCCAATATATATGCTCAACCGTATTATAAGGTTACAGGCAGTGGTTGAGATAATTACCAATGAGACATCGCAAGCGCTCAATCTCCTAGCGAAGCATAATACTAGGATGAGGACAGCTGTTTACCAAAATAGATTAGCTTTGGATTACCTATTGGCAGTAGAGGGAGGTGTATGTGGGAAGTTTAACCTAAGCAATTGCTGTCTTCAAATAGATGATGAAGGGCAAGCAATAGCTGAGCTTACTAGCCATATGGTTAAATTAGCGCATGTGCCTACTCAGGTATGGAAAGGGTATAATCCAAGTAGTTGGTTTGGCAACTGGTATGAGCAGTTTGGAGGACTAAAGGCATTGGTAGGTGGAGTCATGCTAATCTTAATGCTGTGTCTTCTCCTGCCATGTCTTATTCCTTTGGTAGTTAGGTCTGTGCAGGGCATTATAGAAAATATAGCAGAGAGAAAGGCTGCTGCACAGATAATGGCTATATATAGATATGAGGCTCTAAATCAGGGAGAATTAGTATAGGAAGAGGAATGCTGAGGGATTCATGTCTTTAGGGAGTCGCAAAGTCTGGTCTGGTTCATGGCAACCTGTGGTATATGCAAACTATGGTTAAGTGATGCCTCTGGAATTGTGAAAATATCAGAAGCATCAAAGGGGGGAATGTGGTGGAATCTCGGTAAAAATAAATTTAGTAGGCCGAGATTACCACGTGGCATGTGTACGTGCGTATACTGGTGTATCGGTCGGTTGGTTGCACGTGGCAAAGATACAATCAGTAGTGTACGGAGCATGTGCGAGAATACCGGATGTAGTATTCCCCTCCTCGATTGTGCTGGGCAAGCCATGTGGTCACACAGGAAGTTAGCTCTTGTTCGATTGATTGGGTAAGAATATGTGTGGGTGGAGCTTATTATGGGAGGAGTTACATGCCTATATAAGGAGCCTACACTATTGTTCGGGGCTCAGATCTTGTTGTATTTTGGTGACATTAGTCCCTATGAGTCCCGGTCGGTGAATCAAATAAAGAATCTCTTCCTTCCTGAAGAAACCTGTGTCCATCTCTCTGTGCTTGGCTTCCGTCAGTTTCTCCGGTATCACTTTTACAAAGAAAAAAGGTTTCCAGTGTAAGCTAATAGCAGCCAGTCAGTGTCCTTCAAGCGGCTCTGTCAGGCCTACAGTGTGTGCCCTGCAGAACTGTTACAGTGCACATTGCCACTCATATCTAGTGTCTCTATAGCGTGCTTTTACAAAGAAAAAAGGTTTCCAGTTTAAGCTAATAGCAGCCAGTCAGTGTCCTTCAAGCGGCTCTGTCAGGCCTACAGTGTGTGCTCTCCAGAACTGTTCCAGTGCACATTGCCAATCATATCTGGTGTCTCTATAGCGTGCTTTTACAAAGAAAAAAGGTTTCCAGTGTAAGCTAATAGCAGCCAGTCAGTGTCCTTCAAGCGGCTCTGTCAGTCCTTCCTTCAGCGTGTGCTCTCCAGAACTGTTACAGTGCACATTGCCAATCATATCTGGTGTCTCTATAGCGTGCTTTTACAAAGAAAAAAGGTTTCCAGTGTAAGCTAATAGCAGCCAGTCAGTGTCCTTCAAGCGGCTCTGTCAGGCCTACAGTGTGTGCTCTCCAGAACTGTTACAGTGCACATTGCCAATCATATCTGGTGTCTCTATAGCGTGGTTTTACAAAGAAAAAAGGTTTCCAGTGTAAGCTAATAGCAGCCAGTCAGTGTCCTTCAAGCGGCTCTGTCAGTCCTTCCTTCAGCGTGTGCTCTCCAGAACTGTTACAGTGCACATTGCCAATCATATCTGGTATCTCTATAGCGTGCTTTTACAAAGAAAAAAAGGTTTCCAGTGTAAGCTAATAGCAACCAGTCAGTCTCCTTCAAGCGGCTCTGTCAGTCCTTCCTTCAGCGTGTGCTCTCCAGAACTGTTACAGTGCACATTGCCAATCATATCTGGTGTCTCTATAGCGTGCTTTTACAAAGAAAAAAGGTTTCCAGTGTAAGCTAATAGCAGCCAGTCAGTGTCCTTCAAGCGGCTCTGTCAGTCCTTCCTGCAGCGTGTGCTCTCCAGAACTGTTACAGTGCACATTGCCAATCATATCTGGTGTCTCTATAGCGTGCTTTTACAAAGAAAAAAGGTTTCCAGTGTAAGCTAATAGCAGCCAGTCAGTGTCCTTCAAGCGGCTCCGTCAGGCCTACAGTGTGTGCTCTGCAGACCGGTGCCAGTGCACATTGCCACTCATATCTGGTCTCACAGTAGCTTGCACGCATAGTACCACTAATCCCCCAAAAAATGACAGGCAGAGGCAGGCGACCCCGCAGGGGCCGTCGTGGTCGTGGTGCTGTGATTCCCTTTTGCCCTAGAATAATGCCCAGTTTTCAGAAGCCACGTACACTGAACTTGAAAAGTTCTGAGGACATCGTTGACTGGCTAACACAGGACACCCAATCTTCTACAGCCTCCGCTCGGAACCTTGACGCACCATCCTCCTCCAGCTTAGCTTCAGGCACCTCTCAAGATACCACTCACCCGCCTGCCGCCATCACCAAAACTAGCACCACAGCCGCTTTACTTGGTATGTCAGAGGAGATATTCACACATCCGTTTGAAGAAATGAGTGATGCGCAACCATTATTGCCAGAGGATGTAGATAACAGGGATATGTCTCAGGCAGGCAGCATTAAACACATGGAGGTACGGTGTGATGACGATGATGTTGTACCCGCTGCTGCTTCCTTTTCTGAGTTGTCAGATACAAGCGAAGCGGTTGATGATGACGATGCGTCCATGGATGTCACGTGGGTGCCCGCTCGGCAAGAAGAAGAACAGGGCGAAAGTTCAGATGGGGAGACAGAGAGGAGGAGGAGACGAGTTGGAAGCAGGGGGGGTCGTCGCAAGGAGCTAGTGGCACAGTCAGACAGCATGCATCGGCACCCGGGGTCAGCCCGACAGCACGCCAATCAACGCATGCTGTGTCCACCACCAGAATGCTGTCATTGCAGAGCTCAGCAGTGTGGAATTTTTTTTTGTGTGTCTGCCTCTGACAACAGCGATGCCATTTGCAACCTGTGCCAAAGGAAACTGAGTCGTGGGAGGTCCAACACCCACCTAGGTACAACTGCTTTGCGTAGGCACATGATCTCACATCACAAACGCCTATGGGATCAACACAAGCAGCACGCCTACTCTAAGCCGCCATCCTCC
Source organism: Pelobates fuscus (assembly GCF_036172605.1). Classification (NCBI taxonomy): domain Eukaryota; kingdom Metazoa; phylum Chordata; class Amphibia; order Anura; family Pelobatidae; genus Pelobates; species Pelobates fuscus. The sequence continues at coordinate 280,642,513 of NC_086318.1, read as the reverse complement.
TCCTGGTCCAGCATCTTCAGCCACGTCAACCACGTCCTTCTTGCCCCCTCTCAACCATCCGCCACTCCGTCTCCTGCCTTGAGCAGTTCCCGCTCATCTGCCCACAGTCATGTGTCTGTCAAGGACATGTTTGAGCGTAAGAAGCCAATGTCACCAAGTCACCCCCTTGCCCAGCGTCTGACAGCTGGCTTGTCCGAACTATTAGCCCGCCAGCTTTTACCATACAATCTGGTTGAGTCTGAGGCGTTCAAAAAATTTGTAGCTATTGGGATACCGCAGTGGAAGGTACCCGGCCTGAATTTCTTTTCACAAAAGGCAATCCTCAACCTGTACTCGATTGTGCAAAAGGAAGTCATGGCATGTCTGGCACACAGTGTTGGGGCAAGGGTCCATCTGACCACTGATACCTGGTCTGCAAAGCATGGTCAGGGCAGGTATATCACCTACACTGCGCATTGGGTAAACCTGCTGACGGCTGACAAGCATGGAATGCGTGGCATTGCAGAGGAGTTGGTGACACCGCCACAACTTGCAGGCAGTCCTGCTGCCACCTCCTCTACTCCTCCTACTCCATCCTCTTCCATAACCTCCTCGGCTGAGTCCTCTTGTGCTGCTGCGTCTTGCTCCACATCAACGGCACCCCCCCAGCTCCCCAGGTACTATTCCACATACGGCAGTGTCACGCTGTCTTGGGTTTGACTTGCTTGAAAGCAGAGAGTCACACCGGACTAGCACTCCTGTCCGCCCTGAACGCACAGGTGGAAAAGTGGCTGACTCTGCAGCAACTGGATATCGGCAAAGTGGTGTGTGACAACGGAAAAAATTTGATAGCGGCATTGAAGTTGGGCAAGTTGACACATGTGCCGTGCATGGCACATGTGTGTAATCTGATCGTACAACGCTTTGTGCATAAGTACACAGGCTTACAGGACGTCCTGAAGCAGGCCAGGAAGGTGTGTGGCCATTTCAGGCGTTCCTACACGGCCATGGCTCACTTTGCCGATATCCAGCGGCGAAACAACATGCCAGTGAGGCGCTTGATTTGCGACAGCCCTACACATTGGAATTCAACACTCCTAATGTTCGACCGCCTGCTCCAACAAGAAAAAGCTGTTAATGAATATTTGTATGACCGGGGTGCTAGGACAGCCTCTGGGGAGCTGGGAATTTTTTGCCACGTTACTGGACGCTCATGCGCAATGCCTGTAGGCTCATGCGTCCTTTTGAGGAGGTGACAAACCTAGTCAGTCGCACCGAATGCACCATCAGCGACATCATACCACTTGTTTTCTTCCTGGAGCGTGCCCTGCGAAGAGTGCTGGATCAGGCCGTAGATGAGCGTGAAGAGGAAGAGGAAGAGTTGTGGTCACCATCACCACCAGAAACAGCCTTATCAGCATCGCTTGCTGGACCTGCGGCAACGCTGGAAGAGGATTGTGAGGAAGAGGAGTCAGAGGAGGAATGTGGCTTTGAGGAGGAGGAGGAGCAAGACCAAACACAACAGGCATCCCAGGGTGCTCGTTGTCACCTATCTGGTACCCGTGGTGTTGTACGTGGCTGGGGGGAAGAACATACCTTCAATGACATCAGTGAGGAGGAGGAACGGGAAATGAGTAGCTCGGCATCCAACCTTGTGCAAATGGGGTCTTTCATGCTGTCCTGCCTGTTGAGGGACCCTCGTATAAAAAGGCTGAAGGAGAACGACCTGTACTGGGTGTCCACGCTACTAGACCCCCGGTATAAGCAGAAAGAGGCGGAAATGTTACCGAATTACAACAAGTCGGAAAGGATGCAGCATTTGCAAAATAAATTAAAAAGTATGCTTTACACAGCGTATAAGGGTGATGTCACAGCACAACGGGAATCTAACAGGGGGAGAGGTGGAAGTCATCCTCCTCCTCCCACGACCACGCCGGCAAGGACAGGATGCTTTAAAGATGTGATGTTGATGGAGGACATGCAGACCTTTTTAAGTCCTACGCATCGCCACAGCCCTTCGGGATCCACCCTCAGAGAGCGACTCGACCGACAGGTAGCAGACTACCTCGCCTTAACTGCAGATATCAACACTCTGAGGAGCGATGAACCCCTTGACTACTGGGTGTGCAGGCTTGACCTGTGGCCTGAGCTATCCCAATTTGCGATAGAACTTCTGGCCTGCCCCGCTTCAAGTGTCCTGTCAGAAAGGACCTTCAGTGCAGCAGGAGGTATTGTCACTGAGAAGAGAAGTCGCCTAGGTCAAAAAAGTCTAGATTACCTCACCTTTATTAAGATGAATGAGGGATGGATCCCGAAGGGACTGACACTGGGCGATACATTCGATTAAAAAAGGCCTGATGAGATGAGCTGCCTTGGGCTAAAAATGGTCCACACGCTGCTGCATTTTAGCTCTGAATGACGTTTGACTTGCGTGACTTATCCGCCACCAACTAGGGTTCAAGCCGCCATGTTTTAGGGCACTTTCTGCCTGTGAAACAAACATCAATTTTTCTGGCCGCTGCTACAGCAGCGGCTGCAACAATACCACATTTTTCAGGCATGTGTACATGCCTAATTTTTAGGCCCACTGGTGCAGCACTGTGGCTTCAAAAACCAAACCAAAAAAAATCCTCCAAGATGGCACCAATATACCAGTGGTCTAAGCATCTTCCCACCTTGGCCTAAAAAGGGGAGGTGATTCCACAATTAAAAATCGCTGCCATATACACGTCCACTGATAGGAGACGCGGAAGGTATTAAATTGATATGAACATTTACTAAACTCACCACTCCGAGTGCTGTTATTTATTTAAATTTTTTGTGGTGAGGCTTTACAGGACAGAGTGCTTCTCCACGGGACATGTTAACTCGCGGGCAGCTGGCTCATCAAGGAACCAGAGCAGCTTTAACGAGCAGCTTGAACGGTGTCCCAATAGCTTGCATTTAAAAACCTGTTAAATGTTATAATAACGTCAGATTGCTTTGCAGCAGGATATCCTTCCAGAAGAGATGTATTTGACAAAATACTGTAATACCTTTAGTAAAAATTAGGGAAAAAATAAATCACAAGCAGGGTACAAATGGCTAATTAAAGCTAAGGATTTCAGGATTAACCATGTTTTAGAGAAGGAGATCCCACAAAAAAAACAAAAAAAAACACCTTGTTCGATTCTAGAAACCTGGTGTGTATGGTAATCTGACCCAAGTCAATGAGGCAAAACTGCAGATGGAGGAAACATGCGAACTCACAGGTTACATTAGCACCACTCCAAGTGCTGTTATTTATTTAAATTTTTTTGGGTGAGGCTTTACAGGACAGAGTGCTTCTCCACGGGACATGTTAACTCACGGGCAGCTGGCTCATCAAGGAACCAGAGCAGCTTGAACGAGGTGACCTTGCTCGGGTCCCAGGTGTGCGGTTCCTAAAATGGCTGCCATATACACGTCCACTGATAGGAGACGCGGAAGGTATTAAACTGATCAGAACAATACTCCACTCCTATCAGTAGGTCCCCCCCATTGTGATTTATGCCCCCCACCCACCGCGCAGGACAGTAGGTCCCACCATTGTGATTTATGGCCCCCACCCACCGTGCAGGTGGGTCCCCCCATTGTGATTTATGGCCCCCACCCACCGCGCAGGGGTGGGGGAGGACAGTAGGTCCCCCCCCAGTGTGTATCAGGGCCCCTGAGGACAGGTGTCAATCCATACCTTCCAAGTGACCCTATGTAGGGGGAACAGTCCCTATTCTGCTCTGTGTCAGTGTGTATCAGGGGCTTTGAGGACAGGTGTCAATCCATATCTGCCAAGTGACCCTATGTAGGGGGAACAGTCTCTATTCTGCTCTGTGTCAGTGTGTATCAGGGGCTTTGAGGACAGATGTCAATCCATATCTGCCAAGTGACCCTACGTAGGGGGAACAGTCCCTATTCTGCTCTGTGTCAGTGTGTATCAGGGGTTTTGAGGACAGGTGTCAATCCATATTTGCCAAGTGACCCTATGTAGGAGGAACAGTCCCTATTCTGCTCTGTGTCAGTGTGTATCAGGGGTTTTGAGGACAGGTGTCAATCCATATCTGCCAAGTGACCCTATGTAGGGGGAACAGTCTCTTTTCTGCTCTGTGTGAGGAGGAGGAACGGGAAATGAGTAGCTCGGCATCCAACCTTGAGCAAATGGTGTCGTGCCTGTTGAGGGACCCTCGTATAAAAAGGCTGAAGGAGAACGACCTGTGCTGGGTGTCCACGCTACTAGACCCCCGGTATAAGCAGACAGTGGCGGAAATGTTACCGAATTACAAGTCGGAAAGGATGCAGCATTTGCAAAATAAATTAAAAAGTATGGTTTACACAGCTTATAAGGGTGATGTCACAGCACAACGGGAATCTAACAGGGGAAGAGGTGAAAGTGATCCTCCTCCTCCCACGACCACGCCATATCTGCCAAGTGACCCTTTGTAGGGGTAACAGTCTCTATTCTGCTCTGTGTCAGTGTGTATCATGGTCTCTGTGGACGTGGAACAGTCTCTAGTCTGCTCTGTGTCAGTGTGTATCATGGGCTTTGAGGACAGGTGTCAATCCATACCTGCCAAGTGACCCTATGTAGGGGTAACAGTCTCTATTCTGCTCTGTGTCAGTGTGTATCATGGGCTTTGAGGACAGGTGTCAATCCATACCTGCCAAGTGACCCTATGTAGGGGTAACAGTCTCTATTCTGCTCTGTGTCAGTGTGTATCATGGTCTCTGTGGACGGGGAACAGTCTCTATTCTGCTCTGTGTCAGTGTGTATCAGGGGTTTTGAGGACAGGTGTCAATCCATATCTGCCAAGTGACCCTATGTAGGAGGAACAGTCCCTATTCTGCTCTGTGTCAGTGTGTATCAGGGGTTTTGAGGACAGGTGTCAATCCATATCTGCCAAGTGACCCTATGTAGGAGGAACAGTCCCTATTCTGCTCTGTGTCAGTGTGTATCAGGAGTTTTGAGGATAGGTGTCAATCCATATCTGCCAAGTGACCCTCTATGTAGGGGGAACAGTCTCTATTCTGCTCTGTGTGTGTGGAGGAGGAATGGGAAATGAGTAGCTCGGCATCCAACCTTGTGCAAATGGGGTCTTTCATGCTGTCGTGCCTGTTGAGGGACCCTCGTATAAAAAGGCTGAAGGAGAACGACCTGTGCTGGGTGTCCACGCTACTAGACCCCCGGTCTCTATTCTGCTCTGTGTCAGTGTGTATCATGGTCTCTGTGGACGGGGAACAGTCTCTATTCTGCTCTGTGTCAGTGTGTATCATGGGCTTTGAGGACAGGTGTCAATCCATACCTGCCAAGTGACCCTATGTAGGGGGAACAGTCCCTATTCTGCTCTGTGTCAGTGTGTATCAGGGGCTTTGAGGACGGGGAACAGTCTCTATTCTGCTCTGTGTCAGTGTGTATCAGGGGTTTTGAGGACAGGTGTCAATCCATATCTGCCAAGTGACCCTATGTAGGAGGAACAGTCCCTATTCTGCTCTGTGTCAGTGTGTATCAGGGGTTTTGAGGACAGGTGTCAATCCATATCTGCCAAGTGACCCTATGTAGGGGAAACAGTCTCTATTCTGCTCTGTGTCAGTGTGTATCAGGGATCATTAGGATAGGTGTCAATCCATATCTGCCAAGTGACCCTATGTAGGGGGAACAGTCCCTATTCTGCTCTGTGTCAGTGTGTATCAGGGGTTTTGAGGACAGGTGTCAATCCATATCTGCCAAGTGACCCTATGTAGGAGGAACAGTCCCTATTCTGCTCTGTGTCAGTGTGTGTCAGGGGTTTTGAGGACAGGTGTCAATCCATATCTGCCAAGTGACCCTATGTAGGAGGAACAGTCCCTATTCTGCTCTGTGTCAGTGTGTATCAGGGGTTTTGAGGACAGGTGTCAATCCATATCTGCCAAGTGACCCTATGTAGGGGGAACAGTCTCTATTCTGCTCTGTGTGAGGAGGAGGAACGGGAAATGAGTAGCTCGGCATCCAACCTTGTGCAAATGGGGGTCTTTCATGCTGTCGTGCCTGTTGAGGGACCCTCGTATAAAAAGGCTGAAGGAGAACGACCTGTGCTGGGTGTCCACGCTAGTAGACCCCCGGTATAAGCAGACAGTGTCGGAAATGTTACCGAATTACAAGTCGGAAAGGATGCAGCATTTGCAAAATAAATTAAAAAGCATGGTTTACACAGCTTATAAGGGTGATGTCACAGCACAACGGGAATCTAACGGGAAGAGGTGAAAGTGATCCTCCTCCTCCTCCCACGACCACGCCATATCTGCCAAGTGACCCTATGTAGGGGGAACAGTCCCTATTCTGCTCTGTGTCCGTGTGCATCAGGGTCTCTGAGGACAGGTGTCAATCCATATGTCAAGGTGTCAATCCATATGTCAAGGTGTCAATATGTCATATATCAGGTGTCAATCCATATCCATTGTGATTTAGGAATGTTAGGTGATTTCTGCCCTTTATGGATTAAAAGCAGACTCTGCATCAACTGTGTAATTTTCCATGGGAGTTTTGCCATGGATCCCCCTCCAGGATGCCACAGTCCAGGTGTTAGTCCCCTTGAAACAACTTTTCCATCACTTTTGTGGCCAGAAAGAGTCCCTGTTGGTTTTAAAATTCGCCTGCCCATTGAAGTCATTTCGGGTTCGCGACATCACTACATACAAACATACCCCACCACCCTTCTTGTTTTTCCTATCCTTCCTAAATTTAAATTAACTGCCCAGTTATGTGTCTCATCCCACCATGTTTCAGTTATGCCTATCATGCCATATTGTTTAGTGTATGCTATTGCCTCTAGTTCCCCCATTTTGTTATTTAGGCTCCTTGCATTAGTAAGCATACATTTAATATCATGAGTCACTTGTACTTTTTGTGAATTATCAACATTACATACCTTCTCTGTTCTGAGCTTGCCCCTCCCCCGTCTCCACCCCCTTATACTGAGATGAAGCCCATCTCCTTTCTGTCCTATCTCCAGATTGCTATGACCCTCCCCCCTACTACTAGTTTAAAATCTCCTTCAACCTTCTAGCCATCCTTTCCCCCAGCACTGCAGACCCTCTCCCGTTTAGGTGCAACCCCAAGAATTCCCTATGAATTAATATCACTCGAATCCTGAAACCATGTAAATTCACTGAAGTCTGATTTCTCCGCAAAATATTTGCTAACTTGCTTTCAATTTTTGTCCTCCTGTCCTTGATCCCCCTGGGTCAGGTAGGTTTCATCCCTGGCAGACGGGCATACAAAAGTACCCATTGTAACAGATTTGGCATGGTTTGCTTGGTTAAGTCCAATACCTTTCATTTTACGCAGAGAAGGTGAATGACCATTTTTTTTTCTGTATTGGACCACTGGGATTTCCTGATCAGTGCATTACTGCGTCGTATCAATTTTCCCAGGCGCAGTTATTAACAGCTGGGGCAAATCCCTTCCCATCCCCCTATTTGCTGTACTGGACAATTTCTCTCCCATAAAAAAAGAGAAGTATATGATTAATTATTTCACAAAAAATATAAATGTCCTGTCAGCTTTATAACCTGTCATTGGAAAATGTTTCAATCAATCGCCAATACCGTGTACATTTTTATACATGCTGTTGCTTCAGACCATAATAACTTCTCATTCACAGTTCCAGAGCTCAATGTTGAGTCACAGAGCAGGCTGGGAATACTCAGTGTTAAGGTGGTTTCAGTTGAATATTTGGGTGAAAGCTAAGCATATTCCAGGCAAAATCAATAAGCTGGCTGATGCTCTTTCACGATTACAATTGCAGGAATTTAGAAAATTGTCACCAAGAGCAGCTGCGGAAAGAACCTAGTTCCCTTCAGACCTCTGGAATTTGATTGGGGACAGTTAAGTGTTATGCTGATGAACTAGGTAGCAGCTTCTACGTGGAGTGCATATGCCAGGGCATGGAATGAGTGGTTCAAATTTAATAAGTTAAACAATAAAGATCAGTTTGGAGAGGATAAGGAGAGTGCAATACAATTTACATTGGTGTCAATGCAGAGGGGTTTCTCTAAGTCCAAGTTAGCTTGTAGTTTAGCCGGGGTGGATTTCTTTAGGAAGCTGTGTGATTGTAAACCAATCAAACAGTATTTCATAGTGAATTAGTTAGTTTGTGGTTGTAGAAGAGCTAGCAGAGTTTGGGATAATAGAAAACCGATATCGTTTACAGTTCTGTCACAGTTATTTGCAGTTTGGAAGCGGTATGCTATTTTGCGTATGAGTTAGTTTTACTTAGATGTTTGTTTTATAATAGCATCTTTCACAGCTTTAAGAATTAGTGAGTTAGTGGCTAAGAGTAAATTTTGTTAATCAGGATTACAATGGGAAGATATTATAGTTAGTGATGGGAAAGTGATGGTATTCACTAGTGTAGCGGAGAGCTGGTATTTCACAGGTTATCTCCACTAAAGATCCCAGTGAGGCTCAGGAACAAGTAATAAAATTCTATATAACAATAGTCACAGCAAGCAAGGTAATCCACGAATATCCCAATACAGATCCCAATGACTGGACAACACACAGCATCAGGAGCAGAACTAAACTTTTAATCACAGAGTCCGCTTTTAAGCATTTCTCCCATGCAAGGGAGACACCCACAATAATTATATAGTACACCAATCATACATGAGTTGCCACCCCCACATCGCCTCCCCTTAGTATGACTAATTATGCAGGACACAGTTCTCCTTGTTTTCTGGATGTACCCCTAAACCTAGGGGTACACCTCTACATTTTACATCCCCTGATAGCCCTGATCTGGGTGAGTACATACTCAAAAATCACACAGATTATGGAGGTTTAAAGTTAGGAACGACCGCACAGGCAACAGTAGCCGAAAATAGTTCCATAAGTTTTGGCCATGCGGTCGGTCTCCATTCTGGGGTTTGTGTATATCCCCCTGTTTGCATTATTCTTTCTACCGAACGGTGGCTCGTTCAGTAGTTTTGGCACAAATTTATGGAAGGCTGGAGGTCTTAGCGGTGTTTGCCTAGACATTCGATGGCAAAACACCGCTGTTCGGGAGTTTAGGATGGCAGCCGCCATTGTTGCGAACGGTAATTGGCGGCACACTTATTCCTGGGGTGGTCTGATTGTTCGGTAGTTTCACTCGTATAAAAAAACGTAGTGATTTTACCGAACAATCAAACAAATGCTGCATACAATACATATACATACGGCAAAAAATACACGAAAGCATATTACAACACATAATTTTGTGGACAGCCCAATGCCATCCGCTACACTGCTCCCCCTTGCCCACAAGCCGGCATACACAGTCTGATCCAGCACGGATCGGCTTGGGGATGTCCGGGCTGCTCATGGATCATTTTTACAAGTCTGTTTGTCTAGACAACCCGTCAGCGTTTCCATTTTGTTTGCCCGGGGGCGGTACTGAATGTTAAAGTCAAAGGGCTGCAGCGCCAAACTCCAGCGCAGCAGCCGGGCATTGTCTCCAGCCACCCGGTTCAGCCATACTAACGTGTTGTGATCCGTGAGCAATGAAAAGGGCTGTCCATACAAATACGGGGGCAACTTCTTTAGGGCTCACAGCCAGGCATTCCTTCTCGATGGCAGCATAGTTTACTTCTCTGGGTAACAACTTGCGACTGATGTAAGCCACGGGATGTTCTCCGCCATTGGTGCCGACTTGGCTCAGAACTGCCCCCAATCCAAACATAGAAGCGTCTGTGTGAACAAGAAAACGTTTAGTTGGATTGGGAGCTGCCAAGACAGAGGCATTTATAAGTGCATTTTTCAGATGTTGGAATGCCTGCTCACACTCCGGGGTCCAGGTTACTTGGCGGGGAAGGTTCTTACGAGTAAGGTCGGTAAGGGGTTTGGCCAGGGCGCTATAATTGGGGACAAACTTCCTATAATACCCTGCCGTCCTGAGAAACGCTAACACCTGAGTCTTAGTCCTAGGGGTGGACTACTGGGCTACGGCCTCTACTTTGGCTGGTTCTGGTTTCTGTTTCCCACAGCCCACTCGATGTCCCAGGTATTATACCTCGGCCATCCCTATACTACACTTGGCCGGTTTCAACGTCAAACCAGCCTCCCTAATCCTATCTCGAACCGTGTATTTCTGCGTATGACCGTTTAGAACTGTTGCTTCATCTTCGCTCGCCTGTTGGATTTGGTGGATCCTCTCATCACCTGACCTTGAGAGCTCCTCTGGGACACTTTTGGTTCGGGGTGCTGTCACCTCAACAACTTGGGAAGCTGTTCAGTCCCTTCTGGATTTTTCTCTACACCGCTGCTTGGTTTAGGGAATCAGTTTTCCATCTTCCTTTTATTTCAGTCCTCTATCTCATATTGCTTCTGGTTTTAATATTTGGGCGTTAAAATTGCAAATATGAAGCCTCCTGTCCCGTCATAAAATTAGGGATTATTCTTGCCTCGGTGAGGGAATAATCTAAATTTTATTAAAGACAGGAGGCAAATATTTCCCCCCGTTTTACACCCCCCCCCCCAATTATAATTAATTTGGGATATTGTTATGTTTTGTGAATGTATGGTTTTACATAAGAAAGGTTATTTCTTATACAGTTTGTCCCTGTGCGTTTTATTTATGATGTTTGTGGTGTAATTATGTTTCGGCAATGTCTTTTTGTTTAGGTAGATACTAGATAAAAGGTTTTCATAAGATCTGTGGACTTTGTTTATTCATCAGGTATTATGATGTGCAAGTGATATTGTATGGACATGACATCCTGCCTTGACAGTTTACTTTCACAATATTTTCTGTTTCTTGCAGTGTAATCTAATTTCCCTCTGGGTTTGATGATTGTTTCTTAGGATGTGCATGCTAGAAGGTGGATTCGTTGGCTTCCTTGCTCTCCTGCTCGACCTCATCAAAGAAAGAGGAAGTGGAAGGGCCTGCTTAGGGGTTTTATACTACTGTTGCTTTGTTATGATTGGTTGTTTTGAAAAGTTCTGTTAACTGTTTCTTTGCTGCTTGAGGTTTCAGTAAAGAAGGTAAAGCAAATATTCGCCTCCTGTCTTTAATAAAATTTAGATTATTCCCTCACCGAGGTTAGAATAATCCCCAATTACGCTGGCTTTTACAGGAGCGATGCAGTTCACTTGTCGCATATTGGTTTGGATATATTTAATTTGGATATTCAATCTATGTTGGAGATGGCCATGGACGTTGGGGGCAGGGATGTATTTACCACAAGGCAAACATGGCATTTGCCTACGGCGACACTTTCAGGGGGGCGCCATAAAATGACACACCAAGCTCCCAGACAAATGCCTTGTTTGCCTCGTGTTCTGGGGCTGTCCACTTTACTGTGAGTGAGTGAGTGTAGCTGCCAGTATGTGTCTGTGAGAATGGGTGTTGGTTAAACAGTGTGTGTCAATGAATGTATGTGTGTGCCAATGACTGTATCTGTCAGTGAGTGTATATCAGTGCATGTATCAATGAGGGCATGTGTCTGTCAGTCAAAAAAATAGCCTTGACACAAATTGGGGAGGCAAATTTAGATTTTGGGGGTGCCCGAATTTAGTCGTGCCTGTGGCAGCACAAATCCAAAATACACCACTGGTTGGGGGGCCACGGACTTTGGTAGCCCAGAACCATGGTGGCGTTGGGATATAAGTTGCCCTCCTGGTCATCACAGGAGGGTGGATTTGGTTTAAGATATATTTATGGCTACTGACTTTGGAGCGGGGGCAGAGGCTTCTAAAGTGGTTATGGTTAATATGTTGGTTTGGTTTAAAGTTACGGTTTATTATTATTCGTATGGTTATTGTTTATTTGGAATTATTAAATCTGTAATAAAGATTCACGGCCATTCTCCAAGGAGTATTATTAAAGTTATTAAATAAAATATTTTGATGAAAAAAGTTTGCTTGTGTTTATTTATTTATGTTTCACTTTAATTGCAACATTCAACCCTCATGTCCTTTGAATTTTAACTCCAAATAAAATATGACGGACAGGATATCTGTACATAGGACAAAGCGTTAGTGAAGAATCTCAGCAAGGACAGGTTCTTGTCTTGTTGACCCTTGTCATTGTTTATGCAAATGGCATCATAGCTTATAGGCAATGCATTAACATTACCAACAGTATACACCCTAAAATATGAAGAGAATAGTAAAAAAAAAAAAAAAAAATCTTATTATATAAGGTGATTTGATCTGAATCCTGATAAAACCTTTTATTTCACAGTATTACAATATCAATAAGTTTATCTACCTACCGTTACTAGGTCAGAGGCAGAGAGCAACTGACTGCGAAGCTGCAGGCCTGAATTAACCCTTCATGGCAGAATGCAGTAGCAGCAACACAAGCGATCTTTTAGCACAGCTACAGCTTTAACATCATGTCTCCTATCACAGTCACACAACAAGGGATGGCAGAGAAGGAGGAGGGGGAAAGTGACAGACAGCTGGGAGCAGGAAGAAGGCTGGGGAGTTCAATCATGTGACACGATCACGTGTCTGGTGGGATGGAGGAGGAGGAGGAGGGGGACTAGGAGGAGAAATAGGCCCTGCATTGAAGACATAAGAGTGGCAAAGGAGGTCTGCTTTTGCAAAGAGGTAAGGTGCAAAACGTACCAATAGGCATGAATAGTTAATAATGATGCTAGATAATATAGATGTAAGAAATAGGGAAGGGAAGTAAAACAGGATCGTACATTATATTTTTCCACTGGCTGATCGCTTCCATCTATCGTAGAATCCAAGCTGTAGTGTGTTGCCATGAATCGCTGCATGTAAATTTGGATGGATGGATGGATAATGACAAAATCTATTGCTCCATTTCTGATTCGTTTTTTCCATATCTGTAACAATGCAGGCCGTGAGTGAAGTTATTTCTGTAAAACCCAAATGAAGATATGTTCACGGAAGGGGGCGCTTATATTTATAGATTAATTTTTGTATACAAACATACGTGAGGGCTCATTACATGAATATCTGAATTATTTGTAGTTCCAAATCAGGATACAAATATTAAACTCCCTACTCACAATACACACCCCGCATTATTATAGTGCATAAATGGCATCAACAGCAGTGTTTTTTTTTTATAGGCTGCCGTCTGCCTCACATATCATTAGTGTGTGTAATCTATTTTTGGAGAGATTGTTGGGAGCCCATGGAAGACAGGGAAATCATATACAATGCGAGACTGCTGCTACCTTCAATGCCCTAGTGCAGCAGGTCTCTGAAATATAAGCGGCCTCTCTGTCACACTCACATTAATGGAAATGTGTATCGTTGAGACTGAATTTACATTTTGTATAAAGGGATGCTGTATCAAAACTCCCAGGATGTCATTTTTTTGATGGCAAAACAGGGGACATACTAAAAGGAATGACAGATTGGAATGCCCATAGACTTTAACAAGGCAGTGGAATGCCCATAGAGAATAATGGAAGTGAAAGGAATGCCCATAGAGAATAATGGAAACAAAATATTTCAATTAGAGACGTAACTATTAGACATATGAAATAAATCTTTTGCTACAATACTCTCCAGATTTTTTAAATTGAGATTAGGTGGGATTATTAATGTTTTCTTTGGAATTACAAGGGTAAATGACTAAAGAGAATGCCCATAGACTATAATGGGAGGCAACACAAACTCATTTGCAGGTAAATCTGTGTTATGTAGCAAATTCATCTTTACCACAGGTGTTCCCCAAATACAGCAGTAGATTGTAAAATTAAAAGTAACTGGGATTATGGCTCTTTTCTATGGAATGACAGCTAAATGATACAATGGAATGCCCATAGACTATAATGGGAAGCAATATGTGACTTGGAATCTGAACCGTGAAACATATCAAGTAAATCTTTTGCAGGTTACTCTACGAGTTCAGTGGCATTTTTTTAAATTGAGTTTAAATGGGATTATCATTGTTTTCTATAGAATGACAATGGTGAATGACTAAAGAGAATGCCCATAGACTATAATGGGAGGCAACACATAAACTAATTCACAGGTAAATCTGTGTTATGTAGCAAATTCATCTTTAGCACAGGTGTTCCCCAAATACAGCAGTAGATTGTAAAATTAAAAGTAACTGGGATTATAGCTCTTTTCTATGGAATGACAGTTTTCTGAAATCCACCAATCAGAGTGCTCTGTGTCATTTTACACAGCGTGGGAAAGTTCTTTGGAATTTTCCCACGCTGTGTAATTAAACTCATAACAACACTCTGGTGGATTTAAAGTAACCAATAAGAGAGTTATGAGTCAAATTACACAGCGTGGGAAAATTCCAAAGAACTTTCCCACGCTGTGCAAAATGACACAGAGCACTCTGATTGGTGGATTTCAAGCTAACCAATCAGAGTGGTCTGTGTCATGTAACACAGCGTGGGAAAATTCCAAAGAACTTTCCCACGCTGTGCAAAATGACACAGAGCACTCTGATTGGTGGATTTCAAGCTAACCAATCAGAGTGCCGTGACAGGTAAATGTAGAGACTTACTTGTCAGTCTCTTCATTTACCTATCAAAGCACTCTGATTGGATGGCTTAAAGGGACACTCCAGGCACCCAGACCACTTCTGCTCATTGGAGTGGTCTGGGTGCCAACTCTCACTACCCTTAACCCTGCAAGTGTAATTATTGCAGTTTTTCATAAACTGCAATAATTACTTTGCAGGGTTAACTCCACCTCTAGTGGCTGTCTACTAGACAGCCACTAGAGGTCACTTCCTGGTTTCTAGCACAGGAAACCTGTGCTAGAGCGTCGCTGGACGTCCTCACGCTGTGTGAGGACCTCCAGCGTCGCTCAAAACCCCATAGGAAAGCATTGAAATGATTTTTCAATGCTTTCCTATGGGGAGATGTAATGCGCATGCGCGGCATTTCCGCGCATGCGCATTAGGTCTCCTCGGCCGGTGGGCGAGATCAGTCTCGCCCGCCGGCCGACGCAATCACAAGGAGGAGCGTCGCGGAGGAGGAAACTGTGGATTGGTGGGTGGGAGGGAGAGGGACCCTCCAGTGCCAGGAAAGCTGATCGTTTTCCTGGCACTGGAGTTTCCCTTTAAACCCACCAATCAGAGTGCTCTGAGCCTAATTGCAGGGTGGGGCAAGGCTTTATAAGCCTTTCCCCGCCCTGCAGAGCTCAGTCTGCGCGGAGCCCTCCAGGTGAAGATGGATTTTTTTTTTTTTGCGCTCGTTTTTTTTTTTTGGGGCTGAAAAAAGACGATTTTAGAAGAAAGAAGACATCAAATGGTAAGTTTTTTTTATTTTTATTTTTATTTTTTTTTACAGGTTTCAAGCTTATGGCCCCCCTCATTATTTTTAGGATGAGTGGGGTAGGTCGGGGTTATTTTTTGGGGGGAGAGGGGAGACAGGGGGGTAATTTTTTATTTAGGGCCCCCACACACCGCGCAGGGGTGAGGGCCTGGGGGAAGGACAATAGGTCCCCACCCCTTATTCTAAATTTAGGGCCCCCACCTGCCGCTCAGGGGTGGGGGCCAGAGGTCAGTAGGTCCCCACCCTCAATCTTATTTAGAGCCCCCACCCACCGCACAGGGGAGGGGCAGAGGGTGGAGGACAGTAGATTCACCCCCCCTCAATCTTATTTAGGGCCCCCACCAACCACGCAGGGGTGGGGGTCAGGGGGGAGGACAGTAGGTCACCCTCCCTTCTTATTTAGGGCCCCCACCCACCGCTCAGTGGTGGGGGCCGGGGGGGAGGACAGTAGGTACCCCCCCATTGTAATTTAGGGCCTCCACCCGCCGCTCATGGGTGGGGCCGGGGGGAGGACAATAGGTCCCAACCCCCTTATTTTACTTTGGGGCCCCCACCCGCCTGCAAAAGATTTACTTGATATGTTACACGGTTCAGATTCCAAGTCACATATTGCTTCCCATTATATTCTATGGGCATTCCATTGTATCATTTAACTGTCATTCCATAGAAAAGAGCTATAATCCCAGTTACTTCTAGTTTTATAATCTACTGCTGTACTTGGGGAACACCTGTGGTAAAGATGAATTTGCTACATAACACAGATTTACCTGTGAATTAGTTTATGTGTTGCCTCCCATTATAGTCTATGGGCATTCTCTTTAGTCATGCATCATTGTCATTCTATAGAAAACAATGATAATCCCATTTAAACTCAATTTCAAAAATTGCCACTGAACTCGTAGAGTAAGCTTGCAAAAGATTTACTTGATATGTTTCACGGTTCAGATTCCAAGTCACATATTGCTTCCCATTATAGTCTATGGGCATTCCATTGTATCATTTAGCTGTCATTCCATAGAAAATAGCTATTATCCCAGTTACTTTTAATTTAATAATCTACTGCTGTACTTGGGGAACACCTGTGGTAAAGCATAATTTGCTATGTAACACGGATTTGCCTGTAATGGAGTTTATATTTTACTTCCCATTTTAGTCTATGGGCATTCTCTATAGTCATTCACCCTTGTCATTCCAAAGAAAACATTAATAATCCCACCTAATCTCAATTTAAAAAAAATGACACTGAATCTGGAGAGTATTGTAGCAAAAGATTTATTTCATATGTCTAATAGTTACGTCTCTAATTGAAATATTTTGTTTCCATTATTCTCTATGGGCATTCCTTTCACTTCCATTATTCTCTATGGGCATTCCACTGCCTTGTTAAAGTCTATGGGCATTCCAATCGGTCATTCCTTTTAGTATGTCCCCAAAACAGGGACATTTACATGTGCTTTTCTTACTATTATGATCAATTAAATTCAAAAAGGCTTCCTCCTCATTGATGTGATGTTGGTTTTATGTTCTCATTCATTAGATTTCCATTGTAATCCTAATATGTATGGGTTGTATTGGTCAGGATACCCCTTCAAGACCTTAACCTGTTAAATTCCAAGCTATTTGCAAAAATATCTCCAGAATATGAATAATGTGGGTGTCCTGGAAAGTAATGTATGTATAAATAGCTCATTATTAAATGGAAACAAAAATTACAATTTTGATTGGACAGAAAAACTTTTAGTAAATATTGAAGTAACAGGCAAGGAATCGGTGCTGTAAATTTATAAATGTGTATTGCAGTGGATCCCAAACTTTTTAGGTTTAAAGGGATACTCCAGGCACCCAGACCACTTCTGCTCATTGGAGTGGTCTGGGTGCCAACTCCCACTACTTCTAACCCTGCAAGTGTAATTATTGCAGTTTTTTTATAAACTGCAATAATTACCTTGCAGGGTTAACTTCACCTCTAGTGGCTGTCTACTAGACAGCCCCTAGAGGGAACTTCCTGATATCTAGCAAGGATTTTCCTTGCTAGAGCGTCGGTGGACGTCCTCACGCTGTGTGAGGACCTCCAGCGTCGCTCATTTCCCCATAGGAAAGCACTGAAAATCTTTTTCAATGCTTTTCTATGGGGAGTCGTAATGCCGCATTAGGTCTCCTCGGCCGGTGGGCGGGATCAGTCTTGCCCACCGGCTGACGGAATCACAGGGAGGAGCGGCGCGGAGGAGGAGGCAGAGACGAGGGACATCGCCGCTGCCTCAGGTAAGTGACTGAAGGGGTTTTCACCCCCTCAGTAACTGGGGATTGGGGGTGGGAGGGAAAGGGACCCTCCAGTGCCAGGAAAACTGATTGTTTTCCTGGCACTGGAGTTTCCCTTTAAGGCACCCTTACTATTTCAATATTTTTCCAAGGTGACCAGGTTAAAAAATTTCCTCGGTTGTATATATGTACAGCGCAGCGACATATACTGGGCCCCCGTTCGGCAGAAATGCTTGCCGTTCAAGCGCAGATCCAAAACCTAATCTTGGTAGGGGCACTGGTAGAATTTTTAAAGAAACAATCCAGGCACAATAACCACTACAGCACTTTGTTGTGGTTATCGTGCCAGTAATGCCCTCCCAGAGTAAGTAGTCAAACTGTTTAAGAACAGTATGACAACTTACCTGGGATCTGCAGCTGTAGTAGGGAATAGGGACACTAGTGTGTCTGAGGGGTGCAATATGTATGTGTGTGTGTATGTGTGTGTGTGTGTGGGGGGGGTGGTAGGGGGGGGAAGGTACAGTAAGTGTACAGGGCATGGGCGCCCCCTTGGATTTTTCAGCTTGTTCTGCTATTTTTTGTGTGAGATTGAAAAATACAGTGCAATACCGGCGACAGCCAGTAGGAGAGAGACAGGGATAGGAAGCTGCATCTTATCCCTGCTTCTCTCTCCTGACTGAATCCGCAGGGGAGCAACACATACAGCCAGCAGAGACAGCCTACAGATCAGGTAAGTGAGGCATGTTTCGGTTGCCTCCAAGCTGGCTGGAAGTTGGCTGCGTAGCCACCATAAGTACTGCAGACTCCACGAACCACTGCTGCTGGGCTGGTATCTCGCCGTCTGCTCTGCGCCCTGGACCTACGACCAGGTTCCAGTAGGTGAACCTCTTCCTTCTGTAGAGCGAAGCAGGATCAGGAACAAGAGCTCTTGCAAGAGCTCAGTAGTTAAGGGAGTATGAAGAGCATAGCAATCCCTGTAGTGATTATAGTGTTATGGTACTTTTTAAAAGTAAACCAAAATGTTTAAATGTCTATCTGTTCCTGTCCAAATTAATAAAATTGAATTGCGTATATACGCTGAAGTAATTAAGTCTGACACACAAGGTTCAGGTTAAAATAACTTCGAGAAAGTTTATTGGCAAGTGAAGTAAAAGCGGGCGCGCAGGCCCTTTTAAGAGGCATTTTGCGTCATCATTGATTATTAGAATATCAGCAAATAAACATCATCAATTGGATTAATTGTTAAGTGTCGGGGTTAGTGTCTTACTTATTGGTTCAAAAAATTAAGAGGTTAAGACTCTGAGCACTGGACATCCCGTATAATAATAATAATAATACTGTTTGGGCGGGGGATGGGGAAGGGGGGGTCTGAGATTTGCCGAGATTGGGTGTTGGGGAACTAGTCTTTGATCGTGACCCAGAATTCTGAGTTGTATTATATCCCGTATACCTTGTGTTTATATGTTGATCCAGTCCATAGCCATGCTGCCAGACCCCAGGCCCGGTCTCTCTCTTAAACTATACGATCACACAAAAAAAAAAAAAAAAAAAAAAAAAGGGGGTACACTACGAGGTAGACTTGAGTACCTTCGACCCAGTTAACCACAGAGCCCCCACTATTACATATTACATATTATAAGTGAGAGGTCGCGACCTGCGACTACCTCCCTAGGAGGCCCGGACGGGACCCGGCCCAGGTGTATGGGAGGGGGTGGCCGGGAAGAACGGGCTTAGGGGTGACAATGTAAGCACCGTATTTTTGATATATGTATGTACTCGCTGACTAGGATTTGCATGCTTGAAAGCCACATGGCCTACGGACCTACACTAGGTGCCCCAGTAGTGGCCAAACGCCCCACCCAAGAGTATAAGGAGGGTTGGCCTACTGGCCAGCGTAGACGACCCTGGGGGAGGGTTAAGGGTATCTCCCATCTTTTATTGCCTAAATTGGTTTCTCAATGTTCAAATGATTATGCTGCAAGTACAGCGCTTCCCAACTGGGTGACCCCAAATGCTTCTGGGTCGGCGCCCGCTGCCCGCGACAGCCTCCCCCCCCCCCTGAGCCCTTGATCACGTGCAGGGAGTCCACCCTCCCCCTCCGCTCCATATTGTGCCCGTGCGCCCCACGAAAAGGGCATCCCCCAGCTGAGCTTGGAACAACTATAGGGGTACTGAAGTGAACGGGCCTAGGAGTTAGCCCTATGGCCCGGAGGAGAGGGAGGGGGTGCTCGGATGGTGTTGGGATGGGGGTAGTAATGTATGTACCATACCTATGTTGAGTGCATGTACACGATATTTCTGACCCGCCTGCATGTGAACCCAGTGGTATTGCCTCCTAATACACGCGGCATAGCCCCGCAGCAGACATTTACCCCACCCGGAGGTGTTAGCAGAGATGACCCACTAAGCCCCATAACTAACTGAATAACTAGTTAAGATACAAGTGCTTACATTGATAGTACAGCATTCCCCCACTGGATAAACGTAATTGTTACTACTAGATCACTGTTCCGCTCCCCACACGTGCGGATTCCTCCCCCCCCCCCCCCCCCCCCCCCCCCGAGATGCGGCTCCTTGCCTTTCAGCCCTACGGAATCACATATCCTGGTCCCTCCCTGGGACGCATTTACATGTAAAAGAGTTACAATCATCGAACTGACATATAGCATTGGAAGCGGTGCGGTCCTGCCACGGCTTTGTAACCCGAAGTCCGTATGGTACCCGGCTGGGTACTATCTGTGGACGCGAGGACGACACCCCACATAGAGCTGGCGATTAGTAAGTCCAGTTTTTTTTATTTTTATTTTTCTTCTTTTCTCTTCTTTTTTCTTCTCTTCTCTATTTACCCTTGTCTCTCTTTCCCCCCTCTACGTACCCTCATTCCTACCCCCCCCCCCCCTCCGGTATGCGATAGTCTCAGAGGCGGAGGCTCTCCTTATAACACTAATGATCGATATCTCCTATAGCGCTAGGGACGGTCAGATAGGGAACCCACTAACAGGCTCCGAGCGGCAAACACCGCAACAGATATGGCTCTAAAACTACTTTCCATAAATGTTAAAGGCTTGAACGCCCCTAGAAAGAGACGCCTTATGCTTAGAGAGATCAAACGGCACAATCCTGACGTAGCTCTCATTCAAGAGACACATATTTCGCAAAACACGACGCTTCGCATTAGAGACAATACTTACCCTATATCCTACGAGGCTAGATCACACCGCAAACACAACAGGGTGGCTATCTTAATACACAACAGGTGCCCAATCCAAATACGTTCCACAGACATAGACACGGACGGCAGGTTCATCATACTGTCGGAGACACTGTACTCCCATTCAATACACTTAATCAATGTGTATGCCCCTAACATACCGGACGCGAAATTCTGGGAGACATTGACAGATAAAATTAAGGCCCTACCGTACGGCATGTTAATCATGGGGGGCGACTTTAATGCCGCACCGTGCCCAGCAACTGACAGAAGCACCAAGACGGGCACCCAGAGGTCACAGGGCAGGGGGGGTCAGGACAGAATGCTGCATGGTTTTCTCCAAAACACCAACCTGATTGACGTGTGGCGGGCCCAGCATCCCGGAGAACTCGACTACACCTTTTATTCCGCACCACACGGTACCTACTCGAGGATCGATTATTTCCTCGTTAACGATACAAGCATGGCAAAGGTAAAAGAGACCGCAATAGGTTCTATTACGTGGTCAGACCATGCCGAAGTCACCCTGACGCTGGACCACCTGTGCGCAGCAGCACCTTGGAACTGGAGGATGAGCCCACATCTGTTACGCGACGAGGACTCCAAAGCTGAAATATGCGCCGACATACAAAACTACTTTCACGAAAACGAAACGGAGGATGTTGCCTCCACCACGGTGTGGGCGGCCCATAAAGCTGTGATCAGGGGCACGTGCATTAAACTCGCAACGAGGAAGAAAGCTCACAAGGCCAAAGAGGTGCACAGACTACTGGGGGAACTGAGGAAAGCAGAGCAGAGACATAAAACCGTTCCAACCCCCCAACTCACAGAGCAAGTGCAAAAGATCAGGCGATCCTTGACCACTGTACTAATGGATGACACCATAAAGGCCCTTAATTGGACCAAGAGAACATATTATGAACACTCGAACAAAATGGACACCTTATTAGCCAGGACCCTGAGACCAAGGCAAAACCGGGCCCCAATCACTGCGATTAAACACAGAGACGGAACGATAAAAAATACCCCAGCAGAGGTGGCACAGGTATTCACCGACTATTATAAGAAGCTGTACAACCACACACCCCGGTCTCAAACGTCTCAGGCTGAAGCTGACAGGCAAATGCACAACTTTGTGCAGGACCTAGACCTACCAAAACTCTCGACGGCATCAGCACAGCTCCTCGGAGAAGCTATAACAAGGGAGGAAGTAGAAAGGGCTATAGCAGGCCTGAAAGGTAACAAGGCACCGGGACCAGATGGCTTCGATGGGACGTACTACAAGTCCTTTAAAGAGGAATTGTCCCCACATCTAGCGCGAGTGTTCAACGACCTCATGGAGGGCGGCAACACGGAAAGCAGTATGTCACTTGCTAACATAATTCTCCTCCAGAAACCGGGCAAGGATCCACTACTCCCAGATAACTATAGGCCCATTTCGCTGATTAATCAAGATATTAAAATTCTGGCGAAGATACTAGCGGACCGGTTGAACCCAGTGTTGAAAACTCTGATCCACCCTGACCAGGTGGGGTTCGTACCAGACAGACAGCTATTTGAAAACACCCGGAGAAACATAAATTTAATATGGCGACAGAGGGCCTCTACCACCCCCACGCTACTGGTCTCGCTGGACGCGGAGAAGGCCTTTGATAGGGTCGAGTGGCCGTACCTCTTCGACCTGCTGAAACACCTGAACTTCCCCGAACGATACGTGACATCAATCAGGGCCATGTACAATCAGGCCTCTGCGCAGATTAGGATGACTGGAGCTGGACCTCAACCCTTTCTTCTGAAGAACGGAACCAGACAAGGCTGCCCCCTCTCCCCCCTCCTATTTGTGCTGTCGCTTGAGCCGCTCATGCAAGCCATGCGACGACACCCCCTGATTACAGGGATCAACGTAGGGGGCCAAGAGTTTCTCGCCTCCGCCTACGCAGATGATGTTTTGCTGACCCTCACGAACCCCATAGCATCCATGGCGGCACTCAGAGGCCTACTGACACAGTTCGGGGCCTTCTCCGGCTACAAGGCGAACCTGGATAAATCAAGTGCCCTCCCGCTCGGCATGACACCAGAGGACATAAAGACCATACAGGAAACTCACAACATTCCGATAGTACGTGACCATCTTAAGTACCTGGGAGTACGCCTACCTGCAGACCCAAAAGATATACATCACCTGAACTATACCCATTTGATCAAGACACTCATACATGACATGGACAATTGGCAAGACAAACCCATTTCCTGGATAGGGCGCATCCACACAGTAAAAATGAACATCCTACCGAGAATACTGTTTCTCTTCCAGGCGTTACCTGTCAGACTACTCAAATCAGACCTGGCACACCTCCAGAAAGCAATAGGCGATTTCATCTGGCACAACTGCAGACACAGGATATCCAGAAATGTACTATATAGACAGAAACAGAGAGGAGGGCTGGGCCTGCCACACCTTTACTCCTACTACCTGGCGGCCCAATTGGCACAGATCGCTATGTGGCATTCTCCCCTAGGGGCCAGACGATGGGTTGACCTGGAGGCGCTTATGACAGGGGCCGACCTCCCGCAGTATCACCTGTGGGTGCGCAAAGAAGCCAGGCCTATCCTGAGGACGACCTGCCCAGCAATACTGAATTCCCTAACCATATGGGACTCGTATGCCCATAAATATAACTTGACATCTAAGCACTCACCCATGACCCCCGTACTGAGGAACAGGGACTTCCCCCCCAGGCATAGCGGCTAGGGATTTCGCTAACATAGAGACGGCAGGTATACAGAGAATCTGCCATATGTATGAACATAAGAAACTAGTCCCCTTTGACACACTTCAACAGCGAACACACCTCACCCCAGCAGACTTCTTCCGTTATTTACAGATCAGAGACTACGTCCAACGGACTGACATTCGACAGGCGGCGACCACCCCTCTAACATTCTATGAAAGAATGTGTCTGAATGAGCATACACGAAAAGGCTTAATTACCACCATGTATGCACACATATGCTCGGAATCAAAAGAGTGGGGACCACTGACATATACGGAGGCATGGGAAAGAGACCTGGGAGAGGTACTAGAGGGAGAGGAATGGAGGGACATATGGGAAGCCAACCATAAAGTATCTATAAGTGTCACACTGCAGGAGCAATCCTACAAAACAATGTTCAGGTGGTACACCACCCCAGTCACACTACACCGCATGGGCCAGACACCCACTGACGACTGTTGGAGGGATTGCGGACACAAGGGTACATACCTCCACATGTGGTGGGATTGCCCCAAAGCTCAGACGTTCTGGACTAAAATCCATCATTTAGTCAATGGAATATTCCATAAGGCACCAGACCTCAATCCTTGGACATACCTCCTGAACAGACCAGTAGACAATTGGACAAGAGTTGAACAAACATTACTGCATAAAATTACACTGGCAGCCAGGAGATCGATGGCACAAACGTGGCTCCAAACAGACTTACCAACCACCCAGAGAGTAATAGGCAACATAAAAGAGGTACACCTAATGGATAGTCTGACGGCCAGATTGAAAGGCACCACACCGAAATTTGACAGAGTATGGGAACCATGGCACGGCTATGTACTCCCGGTCACCGCCTAAAACACCACATAACGATCAAAAATACGATCATGGCCAAGCAGCTCTGAGACGTCGCATACGACTTTCCCCATCTACCCTGTGCCCCCTTCCCTCCCTCTCCTTCTTGCCCCCCCCTTTCTTTTCTTCTCTTTCCCTTTTTTCTTCTCTCTTCACTCTTAATCTCATTTAGTTTTTTATACTTCCAATACACAGCAACGATGTATTACCACGCAACATGACCCTAATCGCACTTTAAACATAAATCGCACTACAAGATAGGCGCAAGGCAAGGTGCACTAGGGTAAACCCCCTCTACTAAGGGATGAGGCAACCCTATTTGGTTACAATGCATGAAGTTATGTATAATATGTTGTGTTACACGGTTGTTTCTTTCTTCAAATGGTATCATCACCACGATAGCTTGCGGATTTATAAAAAGAAAAAAACCCCTGGTGGACTGAGACAGTGATGACATCAAGCCGCAAGTGACATTTTCTTATTTGAAGTTTATGTACAGTAATTCATGGCTGTTATTCCTACAAGTCTATATATATTTTATGGCTTCTGCGTAAGCCTGTGCACTGTTTTCATTTCTCTTTGTCCGACAGGATGCAAAAATAAAGTATTTAAAAAAAAATAAAAAAAATTAAGAGGTTAGTCCCGTGCCCACCCACCAGAGGTGGGATTATTCTGGACACGGGTGGGGATAAGGGGGTCTTAAGCGTCATTTTACACGGTCAGTGATATCAGGCCTCATGTCCAGGTGCAAGGTCTCTTATGAATAGAACATTTCATTACTACTGTGTTCTCGTGGCCTTCAAACTATACTATCTTACAAGTTTAGGGAGTAGTCAGCAACTCCTGTGTCTTTGCAGGAAATACAGTCTTTGTCTACTATACTAATTGGGTTGGGAAGTTCAGTCACGTAAGGTAGTTTTAAAATGAACAAGTTAAGTCATGAGGACAAAATGGAGGATTGAAGAAGTCAGGTTAGGAGGACAAAATGGAGGATTGAAGAAGTCAGGTTAGGAGGACAAAATGGAGGATTGTCACAATATAAGGTTAAAATGGAGTTAGTACAATAATTCAATACAAGTACAATAAAGATTTTTAATAATCCCACATCAGTCCCCCCTATGAAATGTTAGATTCTAAGAGATAAAACTTTATTTGTTAGTATCAGAAGACGTGTTAACCCAAAGGCACAGAAACCCCGTGGCCGCTAGCTAGGTGTTAATGCAAAGTGCAAGTCTGTCCCTAGAGCTGACCCTAATAGGCTAACTCATCCGTCAGTATGGCTCTCGAACACTTCACACCCATGGGTGTCCCATGGCAGCTAACCCACCACTTCTCCACACGGGGCCTTTACCATTCACTGACAGATGCTGTCCCTAAGCTAGTCCCTTCCTAGAATTCCTGCACTTTATCAACAAAAGGGATAGTTTGCAGCGGCAGACAGGGTGAGTTGATGTCTTGGAATTCTTGGTCATCAACTTCGAGATGGGTGAAAGTGGGTGCCGCTTGGTCAACCGTCTTCATGAGGGATTTTCTCAGACATGGGAGGATACAACAAAAGAGAAGAGCAAAGATAAAAAGGAAAATTAGTATAGCCATACCAATATGCATTAAAGCCTTTTGCCATCCTGTCATCCAACCAAACCATCTTTCCCAAGGATCTTTTATCCCAGAATTCCTTTTTAACTCTTCAGACAGGTCATTTAATTTCTCTATGGCTAATGTAACTTTACCATTAGGGCCTGTGTTTTCTGGGATATAGGTACAACATGTCATGGTGTCGGGCAAAATTTTACAAACCCCTCCTTTTTCGGCTAAGATCATATCTAGGGCCATTCTATTCTGGAAAGCCATTTGGGATGTGGCCTGCAGCTGTTCGGCCAACCCCTGGAGGGCGTCTCTGGTATAATTAACAAAACGCTGTTGATTATAATAAATGTAATTTATCCAATTTAAATTCTTGTTTGCGGTAACTATGGTAAAAATTGATTCAAATCCTGCAGCAACTTCATCCCTTGCTTTAAACTCATTGGGCACCCCCCTAGGTACTCCAATGGCATCAATATACACATGAGGATCAAAACTTCCTTTCACTGGGGCGTAACGCTTAACCTTAGTGTGCTTGGACCCATGGGTGACGAGGTGTGTGTCAGAGATGATATGTATAGGCATAATGGCTTTAGCCAGAGTACACTCCCCCCACCACTGCTTGTCCATTCTGGATCTTAGCTGTAAGTCCCCACACAACCAGTAAATATCCCCTAATGACCTGGTGTGAAACTGCAACAAGTCCATAGAGACATTTCTGTAGGTAGCACAATACCCCTTAGAGAAGTTACCCAAGAATTTACCCATTCCATCGTAATTAGCATAACAAGTGTAATTACCTTTATACACGGTAATACCATCTGGGGGTTTGACATCCTGGGTTAGGAGAGGATACTCTTTTGTCCATGCAATACATATGGACCTGTTAAAATTATAGTGATAGGCAAAAAGGCTTAAAACACATTCTTCTATATCTACTGGTAGGATTAAAGGCACAGTACCCAGGTGAGGCCGGGCACCGCCACACACATAGCATGCGGTCTTATTATGCTTATTAGCATTATATTTCATCCATTCTAACCATAGATTTACATCATTAAAACCTGTTTCAGCGGCCATGGTATCTTCAAAGGTGGGGTTAGCAATGGCCATCATGTCTTGAAAGGTCTGGATATGAGGTTTTAATGGGTTAGGGACCATATGGGTGGCCCCTTGCCACTCAGAAGAGTTGCACATATCTTTGAGGTAGAAATGCCCTAATTTACGGTAGGAACCCTTTTTCCAATACATTCCCATCACATACTGGTCTGCATCCGTGGGGCTTGGATGCTCAATGTTAAGGATTAATTTCATTGGTGTACCCCCCCCCCAGGCTTTCTCAAAGTCATTCTCTGGAGAAGGGATCTACCATGATCATCTACTTTAGATACGGCACTTTTTGGTTTGTAACCCCAGGCAGGCCCGGCATTCCATCCCGCCGCCCCCCAGTGGTCACAATTGTACCCCCATTGCTTGTCAACTACACAAACATATGGGTCTTTCGAATGAGGGATATCTCTATAGATGCTCTGGATTTGTGGTGTGGGAAATGGGCATTCTACAATATCACAATAGTCAAAGGTATAAGTAGCCACCTGGGTGCACGATGAATTATACCAGAAGGTGTACCCACTAATATCTTTGGTAATGGCTACTTGCTGGGCCTTTATAAGGCTAATTAGGGAGAAGGTGTACCAGAGATACATGTTTGTGCGGTATTCGCTTCCTCTGGGGCAGGAGATTTCTTGCAGTGGGAAGCGTGGATCCAATTTGGCCTACCGGCCAGTTTGACGGAGGTTGCGGTAATCAGGAGAACTTGGAATGGACCGTCAAATCTTGGTTCCAGGGTACTTTTCCGCACAAACTTCTTGACCAGAACCCAATCTCCGGGGAGCAGGTTATGGGTACCTGTATCCAATTCGGGATCTGGAATTGAAGAGAAAACTTGGGCATGTATTTTGTTTAAAACACTTGCAAGTTCAGTTACATAGTCTACTAAAACATCTGATTGGAGCTGCAACTGCTGCGGATAATAACAACCTAGTCTGGGTGCTGTCCCAAATAGAATCTCATATGGGGACAGTGAATGTTTCCCTCTAGGTGTGTGCCTAACACTAAATAAAGCTATTGGCAGGCTTTCTGGCCAGGGCATCTTTGTTTCTTGTGACATTTTTAGCATTCTGGTTTTTAAAGTGCCATTCATGCGCTCCACTTTACCACTACTTTGTGGGTGGTAAGGGGTGTGGAAGGCTAGAGTCACCCCTAGAGCAGTCCAAATTTCTTTAGTCACTGTTGCTGTAAAGGCTGGGCCTTGATCACTCTCAATGACTTCTGGGAGTCAGAATCTACATACAATATCTGTAAGTAGGCGCTTTGCGGTTGTTTTTGCAGTGATATTGGCCACTGGGTAGGCTTCTGGCCAGCCTGAGAACATGTCCACTATAACTAGTGCATATTCATGGGGCCCACTCTTGGGCATTTGGATGTGGTCAATTTGAATTCTCTGAAAGGGGTACATGGGCTTCGCCAGGTGTTTTGCAGGCACCTTGATTGGTTTTCCTGGATTGCATTTTGCACAAATGACACCGGCCTTGCAGAAGCTATTGATCAATGTTGTAATTCCAGGTGCTTCATAATACTTCTGTATGAGGGCGGCCATCAATTCTTTTGACAGGTGTGCAGGCCCATGTGCCCATTGGACAACTGCTGGATATAATTTTCTGGGAAGACAAAATTTGAAGTTGTTGTAATATACTCCGTCCTTATGGACAGCTCCTTTCTTTTTCCATTTCTGGATTTCTTCAGGAGTGACTGCAGCTTGCTGTTCTCGCAAAATTCGCAAATCAGTAGGAAGAGTTTGCAGAGCAAAAATAGGAACTTCTTCTTCTTCTTGTCCGGACACTTCTTCGTCCACTTCCTGCAGATCCCTAGCTTAGCTTCATCTGTATCCAATTTCCCATGGGCCTTGACTTTCAAAACGGCCACTTCTTTAGGGAGTAGGAGGGCATCCATTAGCTCCTTGATTGCAGTGCTGTGTTTGACTGGTGTACCGGCGGTGGTAAGGAATCCTCTTGTCTTCCAAATTAGGCCGAAGTCATGTGCCACACCCAGAGCATATCTTGAATCTGTATAGATGTTGGCACGTTTTCCTTCGGAAATTTTGCATGCTGAAGTCAGAGCCTGTAATTCAGCTTCTTGCGCAGACATTGCTGTTGGTAAAAATGATGATTTGATAACTTCATCTGTTGTGGTTACGGCATATCCTGTATGGTATCTTCCTTCTTCATCAGCATATCTTGAACCGTCCACAAACAGGGTAAAATCCGGATCTGGTAATGGATTCTCATGCACAGTTGGTAAGTGCACTGTTTCCATTTTCATCTGTTCGAAACAGTCATGAGGTGTTTCTGGGTCATAATCATTCTTTATGACCAGATCTTGAAATTCCTTTTCCAGGAAATGGCGTGGCCATGCTTCTAGAAGGTCAGTTGTTGGGTATTTGGCAATACCATTTTCCTGTAGCTGTTCTTCATTCATGGTGGCCCATAGTTTTGCCATGGGCCCAAGATCATTCCATGACCTTGTCTTCAACTTGGTAACAGGAATATGTGGGATAGCGGTATCCCAATGGCGGTAAAGGTAGTTAAGTTGTTGAGGTAGCTGGACCAAGACCATGCTATTGCCTTCAGAATCACAATAGAAGTCTTGAGCAGTGAGCTTCACATCAGTCCAGTGGTAAAGCTCATCTTCATAGCAAGGTTCGGGAGAAATGTTTGGTTTGTACCACATGGTACAGAAGGCGTAATCTGGGCCTTCACAGAGAGGATTCCCATTTTCTTGAAATGTCAAATGTGGGTGCATGATCTTCTTGATACACCCGCAGAGCAGGTAAATGTAGGTCTCATCCGTGATGAATCCATAGTAGATACCCCCCTCAGGGAGTGGAAGAAGAGTGGATGGATTAAGCACATCTCTGGATGGAAATGTTGTCAGGCAAAAGAAGATGACACTGTAGGCGCAGGTGTCTGGCTGGAGACACGTGCTTGAGCTGGACTTGGTTGATGATGGCCGAAATGTCATGAGGGGCCAAAACAACCAGAGGGTGGCCAAGGACCAGGTCTGAGGTTCTTTCTATGAGATCTCTTGCAGCAAAAACGGCCCTGAGGCAGGAAGGGGTCCCTCTGGCCACAATGTCCAGTTGACATGAGAAATATCCAATAGGCCTCTGGCGGCCTCTTAAGTCGTTAGTTTGGGTGAGAACTCCTGTTGCATGGCCTTGTCTTTCAGAGACAAATAATTTGAAAGGTTTGGTGTAGTCAGGTAGGCCCAAGGCAGGAGCAGAAGCAATGGCACGTTTGAGTGCATTGAAATTGTCCAGAGCTTCATTGGTCAGACAGAATGGGTCAGACTTAAGTGCATCATAGAGAGGTTGCATAAGCAGAGAGGCTTCTGGGATCCATGCTCTGCAGTAGGAAATGAGGCCTAGGAAGGCATGGAGAGACTTTGAAGTCCTTGGAGGTGGAATGTCTAGTACAGCTCTTACCCGGTCCCGAGTAAGGTGTCTGGTGCCTTGGGATAGGCAATGTCCAAGGAAAATCACTGAAGATTGGCAGAATTGCAGCTTGATGAGTGAAGCTTTGCATCCTTGTTCTGCCAAATAGGAAAGAAGACTAATTGAACACCTTTCAGTAGTGGGAATATCGTCTCCACAGAGCAGTAGATCATCCACATACTGGAGCAAGACAACTTCTGGGTGCTCAGCTTGCCATGGGTCAAGGATGGTACTCATGGCCTTTGCAAATTGACTTGGAGAATTTTGTGCCCCTTGGGGCATGACAGTCCAGGTATACTGTTGCATCTCATGAGTGAAAGCAAACAGGTATTGACAGGATGGGTCCAGTGGGACACTGAAAAAGGCATTGGCCAGGTCAATGACTGTGAAAAATTTTGCAGATGGTGGGACCCCAGAGAGCAGAGTATGAGGATTTGGTACAAGAGGGGTGTCCAGGACGGTAGCTTCATTAACAGCACGGAGATCCTGGACCATCCTGTACTTCTCTGGCTCACCTTTTGGAGTTTTCTTTTTCACAGGAAATAATGGGGTGTTGCATTCAGATTTACATTTTACCAGGGCACCCTTCTCTAAGAGTGCCTTGATGTGGATAGAAATGGCAGCAGACTGTGCTGGTTTTAATGGATATTGTGGCTTTCTTGGTAACTTAGCTCCTGGAATAAGCTTTACCACCACAGGGGGAACATTTAGGTGACCTATGTCCTCTGGGCCTGAGGACCATAACTTGGCGGGCACCTGTGTTTTTAATTCCTCTGGGAAATTGGACCTTAATTCTGCTGCTTCCTCACGGGGCTTTTCTAAATGCAGCATCAGAGGCAAGGAGCACAGGGCTGAGGTGTCTGATACAGATCGAGGTGTAAACATTTCTACCTGCCCGTCTGGGGTGAAGGTGATGGATGCTTGCAGGCGTGAGAGTACATCAGCACCTAACAGGTTAATTGGGCATGTGGAGGATACCACAAAGCGAGCAAGCAGGCTGGAGCCAACTCGTAGTGGAGTTGTTAAAGGGCTATGTCTTGGCTGGCCATCCACTCCAACACAAGAGACATCAATATTGGACAGGAAGGATGGGTCTGGCAGGTCTTGTTCTCGCAGGACACTACGGC
This sequence comes from Pelobates fuscus, assembly GCF_036172605.1. Classification (NCBI taxonomy): domain Eukaryota; kingdom Metazoa; phylum Chordata; class Amphibia; order Anura; family Pelobatidae; genus Pelobates; species Pelobates fuscus. Next base: position 280,610,923 of record NC_086318.1, on the reverse strand, counting down.
TGCACCTGTGTCAACTAGAAATGTGGTAGGGTGGCCTTCAATGGGTAAAGTCACTGTGGCAAGTGGCCCCCCCTTATCCCCTGTAGACACTGCCATGACAGGGGTTACGGACACAGGCTTGCCAATCTCCTAGTCATCGGGTTCCTCAACTATTGGAACCTGTTTGGTGGCTTTGGGAGCCGGGGCAGGCTTGGGTGGCTTTCTGGGTTCCCTTTGCTCCTTTTTTGGTTCTGGGCAGTCACTTCTAAAGTGCCCTTTTGCTCCACAATTAAAGCAATGTCCCCCCTCCTCCGGTCTGGTACCTCTTGGGACTGGAGTGGAGCGGGATACCATGAGAGGAGCTGAAGTGGGTCTTCTTGGGGTCTGAACAGATTCCAAACCTCTAGCAACTAAAAGCAGGGTATCCAGGGGAACAACCTTATATTCAGGGCGTGCAGCAATGATTCCCTTGCGTATAGAGTCTTTAACACCTTGGACAAACGCACCTGACAGCATTTGTGAATGAATTTTGTCAGTAAGATCAAATCCCAAATCTGTAAACATTTGGTACAGTCTTGCATGAAACCTTTCCACTGATTCTCCTTTATCTTGAATAACATCAGTAAGGCCAGCAGCCTGATCTGCAAGTTTGTCCTTAGCCCATTCTCTTAATTGGGTGCAAAAGGTTACCCCGGAGGGGTAATCAACATCACTGGAAAGCAGATCTGTACTGAGGTGACGGGCCATGCTCGGCCAATATGCATCCCCTGCTTTAATAGCACAAATGCTCAGTAAATCACGCCATGCGGCGGAATAAGTCTTTTGAATTTGAACTATCCCTCGGTAAAAAGGCATAGGCTGTTTTTCTGGGTCAGGGAGCGATTTCATTAATGCACTAGCTTGAGTGGGGTTAAAAGCAACATACTTAGGAGGGGTCCGTTCTCCCCGACCCTTGTGTCCAAAGGATTCATCGATAGAACGATGAGCTGAGGCTCCTGCAGCGGCTCCTGCAGCCTCCAATGAGTCCTGGGATAGCTTATCCTCCTCTTCCTCATCTAATTCTATGATCTGGGCTCTCTTGCGTGCAGGGCCCGGGTGAGGTGACAGGACCGGAGGATGAGCGGGGGTCCCAGATGCAGGGGTGGCTAGCGAGTCATAACCTGGGGATAGGTAGTCACCGGGAATTACCGGCATCAGGGCTGTACTGGGGGCCGCCATATTGGTGGCCGGAAAAGGTACTGCATTAGGATTAAGGGAAGAAGTGGCGGCCATGTTGGATGTGGGCACATCCGGGGCAGACTGAGCCGGACTGGGCATGACCGGAACCTGGGGAGTGGCTTGGGGAAGGGGTAGTGGATACCCGGGATAGGGCAGGGCCATGGGATATGGGAAGGGGTAGGGCCAGGCTGGGGAGGGGAAGGAGGTGGGGTATTGGACTGGGGTGGAGATGGGAGGGGACGGAAGGGATTGGTAGAGGTGAGTGTAGAGGGAGGAGCCGGGGCAAGGGTGGAGGAGGTGGTTAGCTGGGCGGATGAAGAGGGGATCATTAACGGAGAGAGAATGTAGGGAAGGAATGGCAGATGAGATGTTAGGAGGAGGTACAGCAGGTAGCGTAGGGATGGATGAGGGTGATGGGAATGTTAGAGACGGGGAAGGGGAAAAGAAAGATCCATCAGAATTCAGGACCGGGCAGACAGGGGAGGTGATGGGATGGGCGTTAGGAGGATTGGGAGTGGGGAACATAGTCAGCTGGCTATCACCTATTGCTGACTGAACCTTGGGGATAGACATTCCCTGGGCGCCATTTTGGGGCGCTGGCTGAGGGTAAACCCCAGTAACACAATTATTATGATACACAAACAATTTCACACCTTTGTGATTTATTTCTTCCTCAACCCAACCTTCTAGCTGAATAGCCTTCGCTACTCTGTACCATGCTTCAGCAGTCTTTAATAAACCATTATCTGTAAGCTTGCCTTTCTTTTCTGTCAGTAACCTACGCCAACTTTCTGGTTGCAATCTTCCACCTGTTGGTACAGCAATTTTACATACTTTTGCAATCTTTTCAACACCTTTAACCATCTCCTCGCCCTCTCTGTCCTCAACTAAATCACATGCTAACCAGCCCTTACTGGGCTTGCTTAAATCCTGCCCCATAATCCCTTTCCCCCTATACCAGCGTCCTAGATATAGGGAGAGAGAAGGAAAACTGAACAAGAACGTCTACAATGCTCGACTGCCACCTGAGAACCGTGGGACTTTCTCTGGTGCGTCTTCCCAAAACGTAGACTAGTCACTGAATCCGCCTACCCGGGGTGGTAGACACGGATTGGAGCGAGGTGAGAAGTGTGTGACCAATCACTTCTCTTTTAAGAGAAATAGGAGTGGATAGTATAATAATATAGGAAGTGTAGAAAAGATGAAGGGCAAGGAAAATCCTTAGAGACAGACACAGGAGTGCATGAGACTCCTAATTAGACAAACAAGACAACAATACAATTGAAATACAGTGCATGCATCACAGTTCAAATGAAATCGACAATAATCCCTTTCCTTTACTCGTGTGCTTACTCCAAAGTCACCTCCCTCAACCCCGTAGTGTCTCCGCTCGGAGAACGACTTTCGTAAGTCTCACTACCAGCGGCCACGGAAAACAACTGACACCGGTCCGAGTTCCGTCAGCCTCCCTCTGCACAGTAGCCCACAAGAATGTGGCCACCTCTATCCTCACTCCCGTAGTGCTCCTATAAAACCCACTTTATAAGTCTCACTACCACGTGATGCGGAAAACAAGCAATGCCTACTTGAATCCCCCAGGAAACAGAGTCCCCTGCCACAAGACTAAGTCCCCTACCACAAATAAACAGAAAACTGGAATTCCCCCAGCCCCAGCGCTCAGGGTTGTGGTTACCAAAAGAAAACTGGAATCCCCCCAGCCGGAGCTGAGGTTTACCAAAACTGGAATCCCCCCAGCCTCAGTACTCGGGGCAGTGGTTACCAAACTTGGAATTCCACTAGCCCCAGCACTCGAAGCTGTGGGTTACCACGTGCACAATGAGGCTAGCTGGGCTCTCAAAGTGTCACAAGAAGGATCACAGGAAATTATGAGTCTACACAAAATCCACAGTTCCAACAATCCCCTTTTTCCTTACAGCCACAGCCACGAGGCTCCTAAAAGAGGTAAACAGGCAAAGAAGACCCCCAGGAACGCATCCACAGGTCAACCCCCCTTTTTCCCTACAACCACAGCACCGTGGTTCCTAAAAGGAGTAAAACAGGCAACAGAAGACCCCCAGGAACGCATCCACAGGTCCACCCCCCTTTATCCCAAAAGGGGTAAAATACAAACAGATAAACAGACAAACTGAAGACCCAGGCAAGTCCCCTCAGGTCCACCCCCCTTTATCCCAAAAAGGGGAAAACAAGCAAGACAGAACCCCAGGCAAATCCCCTGCAGGTCCACCCCCCCTTTATCTCAAAATGGGGAAACAGGCAAACAATTCAAACACAACTCAAACACACCCAGGCAACAGATAGACTAAAATGCAGGTAAACAAATGAGTAACGAGACACCGGGCAAGATATTACCTGTCTTTGATGTCCTCCCGGGAAGCAGTCACAGACACGTGGACGGGTCAATCAAAGGGGCCGGAACATACCGGTGGCTCTGCAGAAGTCTCTACCGTGTACCTGGAGGTGATCAATCTCCTTTCCTTCCCCCTGGATTCCTCCGTCCACCCTTGTCTTCCTTAGGACGGCTCACCGGCCGGACATAGCCCGATGCCCCACGTTGGGCGCCAAGTTGTTATGGTACTTTTTAAAAGTAAACCAAAATGTTTAAATGTCTATCTGTTCCTGTCCAAATTAATAAAATTGAATTGCGTATATACGCTGAAGTAATTAAGTCTGACACACAAGGTTCAGGTTAAAATAACTTCGAGAAAGTTTATTGGCAAGTGAAGTAAAAGCGGGCACGCAGGCCCTTTTAAGAGGCATTTTGCGTCATCATTGATTATTAGAATATCAGCAAATAAACATCATCAATTGGATTAATTGTTAAGTGTCGGGGTTAGTGTCTTACTTATTGGTTCAAAAAATTAAGAGGTTAGTCCCGTGCCCACCCACCAGAGGTGGGATTATTCTGGACACGGGTGGGGATAAGGGGGTCTTGAGCGTCATTTTACACGGTCAGTGATATCAGGCCTCATGTCCAGGTGCAAGGTCTCTTATGAATAGAACATTTCATTACTACTGTGTTCTCGTGGCCTTCAAACTATACTATCTTACAAGTTTAGGGAGTAGTCAGCAACTCCTGTGTCTTTGCAGGAAATACAGTCTTTGTCTACTATACTAATTGGGTTGGGAAGTTCAGTCACGTAAGGTAGTTTTAAAATGAACAAGTTAAGTCATGAGGACAAAATGGAGGATTGAAGAAGTCAGGTTAGGAGGACAAAATGGAGGATTGAAGAAGTAAGGTTAGGAGGACAAAATGGAGGATTGTCACAATATAAGGTTAAAATGGAGTTAGTACAATAATTCAATACAAGTACAATAAAGATTTTTAATAATCCCACATCAATAGCTGTCCCCTACAAACATGAGTCAAGGCTGCAAGTTAGAGGGTCAAGTCATTGTTTTATTGGCACCAAAAGAACCTTCTTTTATGCAGGATCCCCTTAGATAGGACCACCCACAGGGCGCTACAAACAAACCAATCACATACCTACATTAAAGAAAACACTCCCAGTAATTACACACAAAATCCTCCCCTCTGCCTGTGATATAATTATGTTACACAATGGTTTAACATAATTATAGTTACAGTTTTTACACATACACTGTAACTTTAAAACCATACATCCAATCTTCATAAAACATGACATTATTAATCAGCACACTTTAAACATAAACACTATCAAAAATCAGCCAAATCCATCCAGTGGATGAAAAGTTAGACGGAAGTCCTTTATGACCGACCGCAAGCACATTTTCCTGCCCAAAACAGTTCCATAGATTTGGGCTGTGCGGTCAGTCAATTTCATGCAGAAAAACGACTAAGTCCCATTCGAACGGGCGTTCGAATCTTCGAACGGGACTTAGTCTCTGCAGCTGAAAGTTCAGTATGGGAGAAGGTAAGGGTCAGCGGTGGTCGCAAAAATGTGTAGCCGATTTTAGTTCCATGAATTTGGCTACACATACCGCTGACCTCGTTCAAATGAACAAAGATGGCCGCCGCCACGTGTTCGTTTGCACGAACAGCGGCCACCCAGCTCTGGGCAATTAACCTGCAGTAACCTCACAGCCTGGGAGGTAAATTGCCTGCACACTTCCACTTCTGGGTGGTCCGCCTGTGTGGTGTGGCAAACCTAGCCACTTCTGACTTATATGCAGCGTAGGTTGTCCATAGGCGGAATGTATACTGCAAGCCTTTACCTGTGACAATGCTATGTACAGCCGTTCGCCGTACGAATGTGGGCTCCCCAGATAGACCACACCTTCACCAGTCGTGTGGCACCAAGTAACCGAGTGCACCCCGGTTGCAATCGGTATTTCAAGGCTCTCCTAGGTGGCCGCCGATCGGCTACCGACCATGCGGCGGTCGGCCATCTTGGATCCTTTGTCTTTGCAGCGGTGTTCGGTCGTCGAGAGCCTGGAACGGAAAACGGCTACTCGATGATTGAACACCGCTGGACTTTCAGAGCGTTCGGGAGCCCCGCGTTCGGTGCATTATGTGTCCTGTACTTATTCGGTACTTTCAAACCCACTTTAATGTTTTATTGTATTATGTGCGGCGTTCGGTCAATTCAGCTGGGATCGGAGCGGTATTCTCACAAAGTGTGCGCTCCGACCCCAGCTATCTACCGAACGTTCAATTATTATAAAGTACCGAATATTGTGTGAATTGTGTATTTTAATGTCAATTGTCGGTTTTGCTGCACGAGGAGATAATCCACTTAAGCGTCCATTTTGGTGGGAGTATCCTTCTCGTGCAGCAATGCCTGTTGGGAAAGTCACAGTGCATGTTGGGAGAAATCCCCTGGAATTACTGTCTGGAAACCCCTTGCATGGGGAACTGTATAAATATACTGCCTGTGAATAAACCGAGTTAGTTGACTCCCAAACTGTGTTTCGTCCGGTTATTGGGAGGATGGGGAATATTGCCGTGCTTTCTGTCTCGACTGTGGATTTCCTGAGGATACCAACGGATATCGTGGACTAATATACTGCGTTCCGTTACATGTGGTACTTGGTTCAGTAAGCCCCATTTACTGAACCAAGTGGGAGAAAGCCAGGGACAAGTTATTTTACAGGTCTGGGGACATAGTCTTAAAGGGGCATTGTTCACCAAATATGTCCCCAGACGGTTCTTAAAGTGCCATACACACCCAATAAAAGTGCATACGTTTTCAGGGGCACAATCTCCCAGGGGCCATAGTCATGAGGAAGGAGGCTGGCAAATAGGCTTCTTCACAATCCAGGGAAGTAGGGCAATTTATCATTTAAAGGGCCAGTTACAAATAGCAGTTTGTAACAAGGCATATGGGGGGTAGAGAGAGCCTATAGATCAGGGAAGTGAGGCATATGAGGGGAAAGCCTACAGTAAGGGTCAGCAAGGAACAGGAAGGTAAAGTAAGAGAAGGAGCAGAAAGGAGAAGGAATAGAAATGAGCAGAAAGTGGCAGCAAGGAGCATAACCGGTAAAGTAGGAGAAGAAGCACAAAGGAACACAAATAAGCAGGAAGGGTCTGCAAGGAGCTGGAAGGTAAAACAGCAGACAGGTAAAGTAGAAGGAGCAGAAAAGGGTCAGCAATGAGCAGGAAGGGACTGAAGGAGCACAAAGGTGAAGTAGTAAAAGGAACAGAAGTGAGCAGGAAGGGTCTGCAAGGGTCTGCAAGGAGCAGGAAGGGTCTGCAAGAAGCAGGAAGCGTCTGCAAGGAGCACAAAGGGACAGAAGGAGCACAAAGGTAAAGGAGCAGAAAGAATCAGAAGGAGTACAAAGGTAAAGTAGGAGAAGGAGCAGAAAGGGACAGCAAGGAGCACAAAGGTAAAGGGTCTGCAAGGAGCAGAAAGGGATCAGAAAGGTAAAGGAGCAGAAGGGGAAGCAAAATAAGCAGAAAGTAGGAGAAAGGCAAAGGAGCAGAAAGAGCCAAGAAGGAGAGAAGACAGTGTCAGAAGGATAAAAAGACTGTGTCAAATGAAGGAGAAGAAAATGAGATTGTAGCCTCCACTTCATTCTGGACACCACATCATAGGGCTTTGGTACCTGAGCCTGGCAGGGAAACTTTGGACCTTCTCATCTCCCCAGGTTAAAAAATATTTTTAAAAAAAAGTGTCAGGAGTGCCGCTGGGGAGGGGTGTCTCTGATTGGCTAGAGCGGTCAGCTGGCACTCTTAAGACAATCAGTAGCTCCCCATTCATAAAAAAGTAAAAAAATAAAAATAAATGTATGAACCGGGAACTAGCGATTGGCTTAGAGCGTCAACTGACCACTCTAGCCAATCTGTAGCACCCATGCCTGACGTCAATCTGCACTTCCTGACACTCCGTTTCAAAAGCCGAATACCACTGAGCGACCTGGAAATCTGGAGCTGGAGGAAGCCTTTGGGGTTAAACCATTTGAGAGTGGTTTAACCTCTTAAAGGAAAGAGAGCACCCAAGGGCTTACTGGCATCATATCATTTTCATTTAGATTAAGTTGTTATGGTGACTAGAATGTTCCTTTGATTTGCTTAAAGGAACACCATAGTTGTGATAACGCTATTCACCCTGGCTTTATGTGATAATGACTATGCTCCTCCCCTTCATGACACTGTCAAAAAGGGACCAAGCATGGTTGTCATTACAATTATGCCACCCCCCGGAACAATTCCTGCTGACGCCCATGGTACAGGGGAGCATTGTGTTTGTGAAGGATGCCGTGTGTGAGGGGTGCAGCGTGTGTGGGGGCAGGTTGTATGAGGGGGCAATTGTGTGTATAGGGGGAGTTATTGTTGGTCTGTGGGGGTAGGAGAGCAGACATCAGCCTCAGGAGAGAGATTCCACGGTAACCACAGCAACACCCCTAGCTCGCGAGATGGTGGGAGGGAATTTCCAAAATCGTCGAAGACAGGTGAGTAAGGGGTTTGCTGGGTTTAAATAGGGTTAAAATCCCTCCCACAACTTCAGGCATACGCCTTCTATTTGTGTACGGGATTATGGAAGGGGCGCACATTAAAGTGTGTGTAGTTTTTAATATATAAGAGTCGGTTGAGGTGTGCCGAAACCGACGCGAGGTTAGGCCTGCAAAAAGAGGGCCAAAAAGTATGTAAAATTTATAAATCATAACAACATCATTTAGACATATTATAGAAAGCGAGCCTGATTTCTTCTCTGGATTTGGAATGTACCGGTTGTATGCCGAGGACTTCCAGCGTCCCATCTTCTCTACAAGATGAGTTGGAACTTGACAACTTGAGGCTGCTGTGGCGGCCCTAATACGGAATGAATGTCCCGAGAAGGAATTTGGATTGAGGCCAAGACTAATAAACAAGGAGCGAATGTATAGCATGAACTGTTTGAGAGATGTGGCAAAAATTGTACAAGCAACCATTCTAATCGGAACGCACATATTATCTTGAACCACATACAATACTTACACATATCGTAAGCCGTAGAGTATGTTTGCTTAGTATTAGTAGATAAATCTTACCTGCGTAGACTCTAACTCCAGGCATGATCGATACCTTTTTTGACCAGCAGAGGAATTCTGGACTGCGTGTTCTTTTATCTTAACCGTTATGTTTAAGCAAGGTCCGACTTCAGGACTTCAGAAGTGGCTAAGGCGGAGGATACTGCAGGGGACTCGAGACGACAGGGTTTGTGTTTATTAAAGATAATACGTTACCTGGAGCTAGTACTTGTAGCATGCTGTGAGGAGGAAGGAAACGTAATATGTTTAAATTATGCAAAACTCAGATGCCCATTGAATCTCTCGTGTAGTAGAGCTGCTAACTAATGGGTACCAATAGGCGAAGATAAGGACTATCCCATAAGAGTTGAGGCCGTGCCATCAGCCCTGTGTTTGAGAGAGGCCCTACCTATGATTTGGGCCATGTGGACTTGTACTAACTACGCGCAGCAGGGTGTTAACCTCTTGTGGACAAGCGTTAACCTGACCGTACACGTGTGATTACCCACATTGAACCACAGCGAAAAAGGACTGTAACAGGCACCTGATGAAACTAACTGTTGTGATGTGAACCGAAGAATAGAATGCAAAGCCGTGACTCACCGTAGGGAAATGTTTGCACAAGAGAGGAACCTGAAAAGGAGCTTTGATTGTAGTTTAAATTCAAAGACGATATGTGGTTGTATAGCAAGTACCCTATAGCAGTTACATGGTAGGCTTGGGATCGTAAATGTTAGTATTATAGGATGCTTAAGGTGTTACAACCTAAATCGAAACATCTAGCATGACCGAAAGTAACTCCTGATGGACTTCTTAAACTTAAATAAAGTGAAACGTGTACGACGTCAAAGTATACAGACAGTGTAATGTAGATAAGACACTGTATACACAGACTATCTGTATGCAGCGTGTGTGCGGCTCTGAGTCTGTGCTCTGCAGGTAGCACAGAATGAGTGTAATAGTATTCGAAGGCTGGAGAGCTTGCAATCTAACAGGTGTGTAGATCCATGTCATTTACGCAGACATGTCCGTTAAAACTGGAATACAGCAAGCAAAGGGGGCACTTTAACCCCTTCATGCCTTGAGCATGAATGCAACTCTCCGCTCTGTATAATATTACATGTGATTGACACATTCATGAGAAAGTCACATAAATTGCAGAACCCGCTATCCAGTCTGTTACCCAGGATAGCCCGTAACATGCTCTTATGTGCTCCGTATCAATACATCTGTCTGTCTATCAACATAGGCGTGTTAGAATGATGTCTTGCCCACAGAGCCTACATGTAATCCCTCATTTTACTAGCGGTCTTACATGTATTGATGAATGGGCTCCGTAGAACAACATGGAAAATGTAAAGGTTCATTTCATTCTTAAAAATCAAGATCGACGCAAAGCGAATCTCCTGCTCACTAAAACAGTGCTGCCGTGGGTAGAGTGTGTCAGTTCCCAGATTGCAGGGGTGAATAGCCGCTCAAATTTTTGCGGCGCCCTCCTGCAACCCCACTTCTCACTACGTAAACTAATCACACAGTTATTCTTCCATGTTCCGGTCTATACACGTGAATGGTACATTTCAGCATAAGCTTTTGGATGGCAGCAATTAGCAAAAATAAGAATTGGAAACAGGGTTTTCTAGAAACATCACAGGAGTATTAGCAAAAAATAATATTCATTCTCTTTTTTCAAAATGGCTTTTAACACTGCGCTTCCTACTTTTGCTTTAAACAGGTATCCGCTAACGTGATTATTAAACTGATGGCCATACCATTTGATACTAATTACACAGTTTGTATGTTCATGTATTCACTTCCTGGCAGATGAAAGGCTCGGATGTTAAAATAAATCTTGTCGAAAAGGCTCCCCCCCCTCTTTTATTGTATTTTTTTTTTTTTTTATATATATACTTTTTAACTTTTGACATTGAACAAACTTGTTTCATTTAAAAAATACACAGGTTTGAGCAAGTGACTAAGAAAAACGTGTGAATATCCCCCCAAAGCACTTCACTAAAAGGGGTGTATTCACCTACATTTACATGTGTAGTAGTTGCATAAATCATTCCACACAAAGGCAATAAACAAAAAGGAGAGCATGGGAAAACGAAATCATAATCGTGTACGGGAAGCTGTACAGAGTATTTTATACCGTCGAATGATGATGCGGAACTTATGTATAAAAGGAAGATTATTAGAATGGACTTACCGTTTGTATGGAACCGACGAATGGCTTCCGTGCGTGTGAGAATACTCACGAAAAAACTGGCGGGCTGTGTACGAGCGTCGCGGCAGATTGATGTCAGAGGAATTTCCGAAATCGTTGAAGACAGGTGAGTAAGGGGTTTGCTGGGTTTAAATAGGGTTAAAATCCCTCCCACAACTTCAGGCATACGCTATATATATATATATATATATATATATATATATATATATATATATATATAGAAGGCGTATGCCTGAAGTTGTGGGAGGGATTTTAACCCTATTTAAACCCAGCAAACCCCTTACTCACCTGTCTTCGACGATTTCGGAAATTCCTCTGACATCAATCTGCCGCGACGCTCGTACACAGCCCGCCAGTATATATATATATATATATATATATATATATATATATATATATATATAAACAGATATTCCAGCCACTCACTGATCCAGCTGCCAGAAAAGACAGATATTCACTGCCGCCACACACAGACATTCTCAGACACACACAGCAACACAATGTCAGAGACCAATATACATGCTTACACAAACATCAAAATACGGTGTCAAACACATACACATGTTGACACATATTGTCAATCTTTATTTTTGCAGTGCATGAGTAACATAAACAAGCTCGTATCGCCACAACAGCATGTACAAGCTAAAACAGTAATGCAGTGAATACAGTATTATGGCATGCAAGAATGGCACCATTTTTTTGTTTGTAAATGCAGGTTAGGTACTTATGTCTTAACCCCTTAAGGACACATGACATGTGTGACATGTCATGATTCCCTTTTATTCCAGAAGATTGGTCCTTAAGGGGTTAAGTTATAGCCTGTACTAGTTAGGTAAAAGTGAGGTGAAAATAAGACATATTGGTTGATAATAAAGGAGTACTAACATGAAACGTGTGTCTTAGAGCTAGCATACTCTTAGATTAAATAATTTCAGGCTAAACATACATAAAGGCTAAAGGCCGCATATTCTGCAGGGTTCGGCAAGACATATATGTAGGAGGCTTAAAAGTTGTAAACCACTAGGTTTTTGGGGCGTGTCTGCATCAAGCTAGGCATGTTAACCCCTTAAGGACACATGACATGTCTGACACGTCATAATTCCCTTTTATTCCAGAAGTTTGGTCCTTAAGGGGTTAAAGGGACACTCCAGGCACCCAGACCACTTCTGCTCATTGGAGTGGTCTGGGTGCCAACTCCCACTACCCTTAACCCTGCAAGTGTAATTATTGCAGTTTTTTTTAAACTGCAATAATTACCTTGCAGGGTTAAGTCCTCCCCTAGTGGCTGTCTATTAGACAGCCACTAGAGGACACTTCCTGCTCTATAGCACAGGTTTTCTGTGCTAGAGCGTCGCTGGACGTCCTCACGCTGTGTGAGGACCTCCAGCGTCGCTCTATTCCCCATAGGGAAGCATTGAAATTCATTTTCAATGCTTTCCTATGGGGTGCGCTAATGCGCATGCGCGGCCGAGGTCTCCTCGACGTAAGCAGAAGGAGGAGCGGCGGGGGAGGAGGAAGCAGCGACGTGGGACCTGTCGCTGCCTCTGGTAAGTCACTGAAGGGGTTTTCACCCCTTCAGCAACTGGGGATTGGGGGGTGGGAGGGAGAGGGACCCTCCAGTGCCAGGAAAACGGATCGTTTTCCTGGCACTGGAGTTTCCCTTTAAGAAATAGACCATTGGACTGAAAAAAGAGAAAATTCATACTTTTCTAGTAAAAGAAAAGCAGAATATATATTTATGGCATTGCTGGTAACATTCAGAAGGCAACATGTTTCTGCCTGTTTAGAGCTTGTAACGGCTACCCAGGTAGAGAGAGGGTATCAGCCGTTGGAGACGTCCTTTTCCTTGCAAGCTGCTGTGGAGAAGTAAAGCTGGTGTAATCCCATCCACGATATCCAGAGAGAGAATCAGGTTCAGCTGTAATAGGAGCAGAATAACATTCCCAAATAATCCCCTTCCAAGAACGAGACAAGGCTACGTTTTGAAGGGTCAAGAAGAACTGAGGGCTGGAACACCCAGCCTGCTTTTTATTAGGATAAGATACACACAAGACACTCCCAGGGGGAGGATGAAAACAACCAATCATACGTATGGCATATAACATAATTATAATGTCCACATTTTTACTCAAGTTCTGGATGTACCCCAAAACCAAGGGGTACACCTTTAAATCCGGCACCGCTGGATAGCTCTCATTCCGGAGGGTAACATGTCCAAAAATCAGCTAATTCGGATGAATGGTTCGGGAGATGTAGAGTTCCAAAGATTTGACCGACCGCACAGACCAACTAGCCGAAAATAGTTCCATGAGTTTTGGCCTTGCGGTCGGTCTCTGTTCGCACGGTAAAAAGGTACGAAAATCCGGCCATCCATTCGAATCTCGGGGTTCGCTGAAATCCCCATAGACGATTAAGTAGAACTACCGAACGGTGGGGCGTTCGGTAGTTTCCGTACGAATTTATGGAAGTCTGGAGGACTCAGCGGTGTTCGCCTGTTTGTGTATCCGTTTTTAGTTCCATGCGGTTACAGGCAAACACCGCTATTCGTGCGCAAGATGGCCGCGAACACGTGTAAAGTCCCGAAATGGCGGCCACCTAAATTTTATACACGGAATTCGTACGGGAATCATACGAACGGTTTTACTACCGAATCCCCCTATGTTGTACACCGTGAATTCACTTAAACCATGTGAACAGAGGAGGATGGAACGAATAGAGGATTAAACTGTAATTCCCTTGCTTGCTTCACATCCACCCGAGACTTGTAAGGATCTGTTACAGAGCTACTTGTGAGTAAGTCCCGGTGTGCACGCTGTGGTACTGCCCAGGAGTGTGTTTATGCGTTCATCCTATGCCCACGATCGGGAAGCTGCCAGCAGGTTGGTCTAGGGGCTGCATCCAATTTTGGCCACTCCGCCGGCCCCAGGCCTTCTCAAGGGCCCTCGTGCACTTTCCACCGCTCCGGTCACTTTCTGTCAGGATCGGGACAGGGATCCAACACGCAGAGTACAAACAGTAGCCAGATACGTATACCGGACCTTAGAATGGCCGGACTAACGTAAGTAGTACAGTATAGAATGGTCAAAGACAAGCCGAGGTCGAGGGTAACAGAAGACAGGTAAGCGAGAGACAAGCCGAATCAAGGGTAACAGAGATAAGCAGAGTAAGGTAAACAAGCCGGGTCAAAACCAAAAGGGATAATAGAACTTCATGATCTCAGAAAGCAATGCAGAGTGAATCCTGAGATTCGTGTTCGCGATGATATTCCCCTTAGGAACTATGGAGGACAGAAGTGGTTCAGTTATAGTGGATGGTTCATATTGACGAGACAATGCATCGGCTTTAGAGTTCTTAGAACCAGGTCTATACGTAAGTACATAATTAAAGTGAGTGAGGAACAAGGCCCAGCGAGCCTGCCTGGCGGACAAGCGCTTCGCCTCCCCAATATAAGACAAGTTCTTATGATCCGTTAGAATAGTAACAGGGTGTAGTGTCCCTTCCAGTAAATGTCTCCACTCCTTTAAAGCCTTAATGACCGCTAACAGTTCCCTCTCCCCGATGTCATATCTGCTCTCAGGCCCAGAAATTTTTTTAGAGAAGAAACCACAAGGGTGTAACGGTTTATCCACCCCTAACCTTTGAGACAGAACAGCCCCAACTCCTGTCTCAGAAGCATCGACCTCGAGCAAGAAAGGCAGAGTCGTATCAGGATGAACTAGAATGGGAGCTGAGGCAAAAAGTTCCTTGAGAGTCTTAAAAGCACCAAGAGCTTCCTCAGACCAGAACTTAGTATCAGCCCCTTGTTTGGTCATATTGGTAATAGGCGCAATGATAGAGGAGTAACCCTTAATGAAGCGCCTATAGTAGTTGGAAAAACCAATAAACCTTTGGATAGCCTTGAGTCCTTTGGGCAAAGGCCAGTCTAAAATAGATTGGAGTTTACCAGGATCCATTTTAAAACCTTCCCCAGAAATCACGTACCCAAGAAAGTCTACCTGAGACTGATCAAAACTGCACTTCTCCAATTTGCAGTATAGGCCATGTTGCAGAAGTTTGTGTAACACCTTTCTGACCTGTTTATGGTGAGTCTCAATCTCCTTAGAGTGTATTAGTATGTCGTCCAGGTAAACAATGACACAATCATGCTGAAACTCCCTAAGTACCTCATTAATCAAATCTTGAAATACTGCAGGAGCATTGCATAGTCCAAATGGCATAACAGTGTATTCGTAATGGCCATACCGGGTATTGAATGCCGTCATCCACTCGTGACCTTGCTGGATTCTCACCAAATTGTAAGCCCCTCTGAGATCTAACTTGGTGAAGATTTTGGAGCCCTTAAGACGATCAAATAACTCGGTAATCAGTGGGATAGGATAGGCATTTCTGACAGTTATTTTATTCAAGCCTCGGTAATCGATACAAGGTCTCAGCGTGCCATCCTTCTTCTTAATGAAAAAGAACCCCGCCCCGGCCGGAGAAGAAGACCTCCTGATAAATCCCTTTTCTAAATTCTCCTGAATATACTCCTCTAGAACAGAGTTTTCCTGAACAGACAAAGGATATACATGGCCCCTCGGAGGCATAGTCCCGGGTAGAAGCTTAATTTTACAGTCAAATGACCTGTGTGGCGGCAAAGAATCTGCATTCTTCTTGTCAAACACTGCCCTTAAGTCTAGGTAAAGGTCTGGTATTTGTCTCTCTGTGGACTGAGTAGGATTCTCCTGTATGTTAATATTAGCTAATGGAGAAACCTTGCACAAACACCGATCCTGGCAGCCCTGGCCCCACGAGAGTATCTCCCCTAACTCCCAATCGATAATAGGGTTATGTTCTTTCAACCATGGGTACCCCAGAACTATGGGAACGGAAGGAGACGAAATGAGCAGAAGAGATAAATTCTCCACGTGTAGGATACCAACATTTAACTCAATGGGTATGGTCTCACGAAAGATAACAGGGTCTAGTAGTGGTCTACCATCTATGGCCTCAGCGGCCAAGGGTGTCTCCCTTAGCTGAGATGGGAAATTGTTTTTACTAGCAAAGGCTTGGTCGATAAAATTCTCAGCAACACCGGAATCTATCAAAGCCATAGCCCTTACTACTTCCCTCCCGCAAGTTAAGGAAACTGGTAGCAGAAGCCTATGATCTTTATAATTAGGAGTAGAGGACAAAATAGAAACACCCAAGGCCTGTCCTCTAGAGAGACTTAGGTGCGAGCGTTTCCCGGGCGGTTAGAACAGTTCGAGAGTAAATGACCCTTAGCTCCACAATACATACACAAACCCTCTCTTCTCCTGTACTGTCTTTCCTCCTCAGAGAGGCGGGTATACCCTATCTGCATAGATTCAGGAAGCAAAGATACCGTGGAGTCAGGACTTGGAAAAGCGGGGGCTAACCTAAAAGAAGGTCTCCGGTTCCTGTCTCGAGTGTTCTGTCTCTCTCTTAAACGTTCATCTATACGAGAGATGAACGAAATTAAATCCTCTAAATTCTCAGGGAGTTCTCTGGTAGCAACCTCATCAAGGATTACTTCAGATAAGCCATTCAAAAATACATCCATATACGCCTGCTCATTCCACTTGACTTCTGACGCCAGAGACCTGAACTCTAGTGCATAATCCACCAGTGTTTGGTTCTCCTGTTTCAGACGCAACAGTAATCTGGCTGCATTAACCTTTCTACCTGGAGGGTCAAATGTTCTTCTAAAAGCAGTTACAAAGGCGTTATAGTTATAAACTAATGGGTTATCGTTCTCCCATAATGGGTTGGCCCATCTCAGAGCTTTCTCAATAAGTAGGGTGATAATAAATCCTACCTTTGCCCTATCTGTAGGATAAGAGTGAGGTTGCAATTCAAAGTGGATACTAATTTGGTTTAAGAAACCACGACACTTCTCAGGAGCCCCACCATAGCGTACTGGGGGGGTAATGCGAGAAGAAGCACCCACTGTGGCTACCTCTAGACCTGAACCGACAGGAGAAACAGGGGTATTACGTATCTCCTCTGGTGGGTTATTGGCACGAGATAATAGAGCCTGTAGCGCAAGCGCCATCTGATCCATTCTGTGATCCATGGCTTCAAACCTAGGATCAGGAGAAGCCAGCTGACTGTTTGTACTTGCAGGATCCATTGGCCCTGTCGTAATGTCAGGATCGGGACAGGGATCCAACACGCAGAGTACAAACAGTATCCAGACCTTAGAATGGCCGGACTAACGTAAGTAGTACAGTATAGAATGGTCAAAGACAAGCCGAGGTCGAGGGTAACAGAAGACAGGTAAGCGAGAGACAAGCCGAATCAAGGGTAACAGAGATAAGCAGAGTAAGGTAAACAAGCCGGGTCAAAACCAAAAGGGATAATAGAATACACAAGCACTGAGTGACTAGAACAAGCTAGAACCACGACAGGGCAATGAGCTAATGAAAGAAGCTCTGTTAAATACCCTGTTCAGAGCAGTAACCACGCCTCCAAGGCGTCCTGATTGGTCCTGCAGCAATTGAGTGACAGGTCGTTCCGGAGGAGTGTCATGATGACAACTTCCTGCCTAGATGCTGTAAAAGGCAGTCACTCCCTCGCGGCCGGCCTTGCATGACCGGATAGACCGTGGGGAAGGGAGCCATCAGGCCGTCTGGATGGAGGAACAGCTAAGTCTCTACCTCTTTCGGAGGTAGAGACCACAGGTACCCTGACACTTTCAGCATCGCAAGCGAGGTCCCGGGCGGTTGTGTGATGGAAAAGTCCTGTCCGGGCATGTGGGGTAAGCAGCAGGGTGTTTCCCTTTTGGGCCCTCAGCCCAGGAAGGCAGATGCGAGCCTCGGATTTTATGGGCTGCCTTCTCCGCTTTGTTGGTCTCCGTTTCCCAGGCGTCGTGCCAGCCACTCCAGGCGTTTTTTCCGGCAGTGAGTAATGCGGTCGTGTAGGGTGTAGCGGCTTCCTCTGGGTCTGTGCCCCTTTGTTTTGCATTCTCTGCCAGAAATTTTCGAGGAGGTCGTCCAGGCGCTGCTCGAGTGTCTGCAGTCGGTTCAGTGTGTCTGCAGCTGGTGCAGTAGCTGCCATTTTGAGGCAGATTGCACCCCTCTATGTCTTTGCCTTAAGACGATGTGCTTGTCAGGGATGAAGCTTGGCTGTGGTGATGGTGTCGGGATAACCCCCACCGGTAGGTGGGGGAACAGGGACCCGTATAACGTCAGCTTGTTCCGGTCAGAGAGGCAGTAGGGAGATCGGCCACTTCTCCCAGGCTCTCACCTAGAGGTAGGCCTCAGTGGCGGTGTGGGCTCAATCTGCTTGTCGGACGCCTGGAAACCCTTGTGCTGTAGCAGAATAGCTTGCAGGTAGGTATCATCACAAATCTAGATGTTTGTTTGCTTTCAAAATACTGTTTTTAGGCGTTAATTGTCACTTTTTGTTCAGAGCCCACACTGCATGCAGCCTTTCAGTTTGGCAGCCAGGCCCCGCCCCCATGCTGACACATATTATCACACACACACACTGTCAGACACATATACTGAGACACACACCTACATTTAACCTGGTGTTGTTAGTGTGCTGTAATTCTTGACATTAACCATCATCCTGCTCCTTTGTGATGTGCAGCTTGACATAGCAATGGAGCAGGGAAGAGCAGATTGGCAGGAGTTATAGCACACCCTCCATTCATCTTATTGTCTGAAGGTGGCTGGCTGTCATTTTAGTGTAACCAGCTGCTCCCTATGAACACAGGGTGAAACAAGAACAGATAGTCCAGCCAATCATTTTGATTTTTTTTTTGTTTTTTTTCACACACATTGTGATTTAGGCATGAATTAATATATCCTGTTATGTATCACTGCCAAGCAACACCCCAATATGTGTTCAGCAACATCTCCTGAGTACAGTGATCGCACCAATGTATAGGTTTGCTGGGTTGTTTGGGGGCTAAAAGGCCACGATAGAGACTTCTGCATGTCAGTTTTTCAACTTGATATATAGGTATGCTTGGCCTATCTTCACTTTGGTGTATTTTTGCATCCCCTAGTTAGTGTTACTGTGACGAGACCAATCTCGCCACATTGCATTGGAGGAGCCTGGTTGCCCGCCTGTTGCCTCTGGACTATGGCCCTGGGAGATTGGGCCCTTTAAATACAGTATTCGGCCATACCAGTGTGTATGTCACTCATTCTGGCCCTTTAAATACTGTGGGGAAGGATTGACACTTTTTATATGGCACTTCGGATGCAGCCGAAGTTGTCGAAGTCGTCGAAGTGGCCGCCATTCGGCAAAGGAACACGTGGCGGCGGCCATTTTAATTTAGTCGAACGCGACTATGCTAAAGAATCTGTGGAACTAAAATCGGCTACGCAAATACACGAACACCGCTGACCCTTACCGTCGCCTCCACTTCGACACTTCGGTTAAAGTCAAAGTACGTTCGACAATTCGAACATGCTGTTGTAATGTGCTATTTGCACGAACGGACCTGTCCGTGCCTTCGAAGGGGACTTACCTGTTTTTCTGCTGGAAATTGACCGACCGCACAGCCCAAATCTATGGACAGTGGCGTACACACAACCCATGGGGCCCCGGTGCGAAAACTGATCCGTGGGCCCCCCCCCCCCCGCGGGCTGGGGCCGCAACACATGGCGGCGGGCACCTGGTCGCAGGGCTGCGACCCGTGCGACCGCGGTATGTACGCCAGTGCATGCAGATACATACACTTAAAGGACCACTACAGACACCCAGATCAAATCATAGAAGTGGTCTGGGTGCCAGGTCTCTCTAGTTTTAACCCTGCAGCTGAAAACATAGCAGTTTCAGAGAAACTGCTATGTTTCACTGAGAGTTAATCCAGCCTCTAGTGGCTGTCTCATTGACAGCCGCTAGAGGATTTTCTGCGATTCTCACTGTGAAAATCACAGTGAGAAGACGCTGAACGTCCATAGGAAAGCATTGAGTAATGCTTTCCTATGGGCGGTTTGAATGCGCACGTGGCTCTTGCCACACATGTGCATTCAGAGCTGAGAGGCGGATCGGGACGGAGAGATCCCCAGCGCCAAGGGAGTCCGGCGCTGGAGAAAGGTAAGTGCTTAAGACACACACACACACACACACTCTCATGAACAGACGCACACATTTACTGACAAACACACACTCAGTGGCAGACGCACACAAACATACTCAGTAACAGACACAAACACACACACACTCTAACACCAACACACTCGCGACCCCTGCGACCTTGGTATGTACGCCACTGTCTATGGAACTGTTTTGGGCAGGAAAATGTGCTTGCGGTCGGTCATAAAGGACTTCCGGCTATCTTTTTATCCACTGGAGGGATTGGTATGATTTTTGAGAGTGTTTATGTTTAAAGTATGCTGAGTTTAAATATGTAATTTTGGAGATTGGATGTATGGTTTTAAAGTTACAGGGTATGTGGAAAAACTGTATTTTTACTGTCTGTGATAATTATGTTAAACCATTGTGTAACATAATTGTATCACAGGCAGAGGGGAGGATTTTGTGTGTAAATGCTGGGAGTGTCTTCTGTAATGTACGTGTATGATTGGTTAATTTTGTAACACCCTGTGGGTGGTCCTACCTAAGGGAAACTTTCATAAAAGAAGGTTCTTTTGGTGCCATTAAACAGACCATTGCTTGACCCTCAACATGGAGCTCTGTCTCGTTCTTGGGGGGATTCACTGTATGCTGTTAGAGACTGATTGCCAGGAGTGCAAGCTGATTGTCTGCTTTTCCTGTTCGTCTGCTAGCAGCTATTAGTGAGGTTCCAGTTCGGGAGGTGGAGTGCTATTTTGTTTCCAGTTCGGGAGTTTGGTGTTCTGCAGTAGCTGTGCCTGTATCTCTGGAAGGGGAAGATCTACTAAACGGCTATTAACCCCTTTTATGCCTGGGGGTGCCGTTACAGTTACCATCATGAAAGTATATATTTTTATCAAGTAGACATTCCAGGGTATTGTTTATGAGGTGTTTTAACATCCTTCCCCCAACCATTGTGCTAAAAATATTCAGAAAACGTGCATGGTGATAATTTTTGATTTCTACTTTTTTGATTTTAGCCAGCAGGCTATATGTTGCTGCCAGAAAACAACCCAGTTTTTTTTTTGCTGCAAAGTCCCCGGAGTATTCCTAACCCCCCATGCATTGGTTTGCCATGATTTAACAGTAACACATTTTGGACTGAATATAGTTTGCTTGCTTTGCTATGCACATGTTGAGTGTGGTGCTTTTTTTTTAAATTTATGGTTTGAAAGTACACTGCTCAAAAAAATAAAGGGAACACTTAATCCAACTGTCCACTTAGGAAGCAACACTGAGTGACAATCAATTTCACATGCTGTTGTGCAAATGGGATAGACAACAGGTGGAAATTATAGTCAATTAGCAAGACACCCCCAAAAAGGAGTGGTTCTGCAGGTGGTGACCACTTCTCAGTTCCTATGCTTCCTGGCTGATGTTTTGGTCACTTTTGAATGCTGGCGGTGCTTTCACTTTAGTGGTAGCATGACACGGAGTCTACAACCCACACAAGTGGCTCAGGTAGTGCAGCTGCAGCAGAACCGCTACCTCCGCCTCTGTGCAAGGAGGAACACTGCCAGAGCCCTGCAAAATGACCTCCAGCAGGCCACAAATGTGCATGTGTCTGCTCAAACGGTCAGAAACCGACTCCATGAGGGTGGTATAAGGGCCCAACGTCCACAGGTGGGGGTTGTGCTTACAGCCCAACACCGTGCAGGACGTTTGGCATTTGCCAGAGAACACCAAGATTGGCAAATTCACAGATGAAAGCAGGTTCACACTGAGCACATGTGACAGACGTGACAGAGTCTGGAGATGCCGTGGAGAACGTTCTGCTGCCTGCAACATCCTCCAGCATGACCGGTTTGGCAGTGGGTCAGTAATGGTGTGGGCTGGCATTTTTTGGGGGGCCGCACAGCCCTCCATGTGCTCGTCCGAGGTAGCCTGACTGCCATTAGGTACCATTAGATGAGACCATATGCTGGTGCGTTTGGCCCTGTGTTCCTCCTAATGCAAGACAATGCTAGACCTCATGTGGCTGGAGTGTGTCAGCAGTTCCTGCAAGACAAAGGCATTCATGCTATGGACTGGCCTGCCTGTTCCCCAGACCTGAATCCAATTGAGCACATCTAGGACATCATGTCTCGCTCCATTCCCCAAAGTTACATTGCACCACAGACTGTCCAGGAGTTGGCAGATGCTTTAGTCCAGGTCTGGGAGGAGATCCCTCAGGAGACCATCCGCCACCTCATCAGGAGCATGCACAGGCATTGTAGGGAGGTCATACGGGCACGTGGAGGCAACACACACTAATGAGCCTCATTTTGACTTGTTTTAAAGACATTACATCAAAGTTAGATCAGCCTGTAGTGTGTTTTTCCACTTTAATTTTGAGTGTGACTCCAAATCCAGACCCCCATGGGTTGAAAAATCTGATTTCCATTTTTTTTTTTTTTTTTTGTGATTTTGTTGTCAGCACATTCAACTATTATTATTATTATTATTATTTTATTATTTATATAGCGCCAACAAATTCCGTAGCGCTGTACAATGGGACTGTACTATGTAAAGAACAAAGTATTTCAGAAGAATATTGTATTCATTCAGCTCTAGGATGTTATTTTTGTGTTCCCTTTAATTTTTGAGCTGTGTGTGTGTGTGTGTGTGTGTGTGTATGTGTGTGTATATATATATAAATCTCTATATCTCTAATTTTTTCCTGGCACATTATATTTTATGTGGTATATATGGGGCCCCATACATGTTATACATTGTATTTACTTTGTACTTTGATTTCGTTATAAACACATATATTATGTGTGAATTACTGATTCAGGTACTGATATGGTGCTAGAATATTTTGTAAATGTTTATGTTCTGTATAAGTGTTGGGTAGTATATAAAGATGATTAATGGGTGTGATTGATCAAATTGATGAGATTTGGGTAATAAAAGGAATATGGGTCTCTATTACTAATAACTCTGAGCAATATTAGTGATTCTAACATAGTTTGGTAATCACATATTCCGTCTCTCCCCATGTCCCGATCTTTTCCATTAGGAGACTTCATTCACTTATATGTGCTAGTGTGCTTTCACATGGTTGTCCTACAAGGCCTGCTGTACCGGATGCTTAGCCTAATTTTCTTACGCTGCATGCGTCCTGTGTAATGGAAAAAATACATACTATGTCAGATATCATGTCTAGCTAACATAGTTGTTTGTAGGATTCCTCCCCCCTTTTAGTCTCTTCGCATCACCGTTGTTATGCGCGATGGATTCAGTAAGTTTACCCACGTCAGACATACGCAATGACGTCCTATAAACCCAGAAGTAACTCTGTACGTGCGGTAGACCTTTTGGTTTCTTTCTCGGCCCCCTTTCCACTTCTGTTTTTAAACCCTTAAGACCGCAGGGCGTTCTATGCCGTCCTTAATTGGCCGGCTCTAAACGCTGCAGGGCATACACGGCATATCAGTGATCACTGTGATCAGAGGGCTCTCTGATCGGACTGACTTTTTTTTAGGGTTATTTTTATAGATCTAAAAATAACCATTTCAGTGTACTGATTGCAGCTGCCTATACTGTGATCAGTACATTTATATTATTTTTTGAGGGCGGGTAGTAGGTGTTAGGCAGGTAGATAATTAATTACCCACTTTAGTATATAAATTAATGAATTTGTCCCCCTAGAATGGCACGTCGCTATTCAGCCGAGGAGGCGTATGCCATTCTGGCAGGCAGTGATTGTGACACTCTGCAAGACAGTGACACTATCGCTGCCTCTGACATTGAGCCTCTGAGTGAGACCTCAAGTGATGGTGCCCCACCACCACTCACAAGAGGACGCTCAGCAAGCCCAATGCCAGATGGAGACTGGGTGCCTCCAAATATGATGGCCCCAGAAATACTGCCGTTCACTGTTACAACTGGCATCACTGTAACAGTGGACGACTGCGAGCCAATTCGTTTTTTTTTTAGCTCTTTATGTCAGACGATATATTTGAGCTCATGGCTCAGCAAACTAATTTGTTTGCCATGCAGGATCTCTCTGCACATGGTCGCAGGAATATGTGGAGACCCACAGATGTCGCAGAGATGAAGCGGTTTTGGGCTTTAACCCTAATGATGGGTATTGTTAAAAAGCCCAGTATCCAGGCCTACTGGAGCAAGCAACGCATCCTGGCTACACCTCTTTTCCCTGAGGTTATGTTGAGGGATCGCTACCTGCAACTGCTGCGATTCCTTAATTTCAATGATAACTCACTGTCTCCCCCTAGAAACGACCCACTGTTTGACAGGCTCTATAAAATTCGGCCCTTTAGCCAACTCCTGTCAGACAGATTTTCTGAAAATTATGTCCCCGATAAAGATATTTAAATTGACGAGTCCCTTATGAAATTTAAAGGTCGACTGCTATTTAAGCAATATATTCCATCTAAGCGGTCCCGATATGGCGTTAAATTTTATAAATTATGCGAATCCTGTACTGGTTACACATGGGCGTTTCGAATTTACCAGGGGAAGGATAGCCATCTTGACCCACCAGGATGCCCTGATTCTGTGGGTACAAGTGGCAAGATTGTTTGGGATCTAATCCTTCCCTTGTTGAATAAGGGATATAGGCTATGGGTTGACAATTATTATACCAGTATAGAATTATTTAAAAATTTATATTGTTTTGAAACCCTAGCCTGTGGCACAGTGAGGAAGAATCGCAGGGGTTTCCCCCAAGCCCTGGCAAGAGGCAGAAGCAGTAGAGGTTCCTCTTCAGCTCGCCGCCAGGATGAGTTGCTTGCTCTTTGCTTCAGAGATAGGAAAGAGGTATACATGCTGTCTACGATGCATGACGAAAGTACAGTGCCAGTGTCTGTGAGAGGTAGCACTGAGCATCTGGAAAAGCCGAAGTGCATTGTAGACTACAGCAAGTTAATGGGGGGAGTAGACTTGGCTGACCAATGCATACAGCCCTATCTGGTGAACCGAAAAACTAGGACCTGGTACAAGAAAATTACAAATCTACATGAGCTAGATTGCAATTTTCAATGCCTATGTCCTCTATACAAAAGAGGGGATCAGGAGATCTCCAAAGACTTTGTGGCAAACACTTCCCTTCCCGAATCCCACCCACCCCTAGTAAAAAAGCTCCCCAAAGAAAGTGCCGTGTTTGCTACAAGAACTGAGTCCGAAAGGACTCCAGTTATTATTGCCCAACCTGCCCATCTCTTCCCACTCTCATAACAGACTGTTTCAAAGTCTACCATACAGAGCTGAACTTCTGAATCACTCTGTATGGGACTTTGGCAGTTTGCTTGATTTCCCTGGATTTCTGACCTCGGCTTGTCCTGACTACGCTTTGTAAGCTGCCTGTACCGACCCATTGGCTTGTTTTACCGACTACTCTGACTTCTGGATTCCCCAGACCTTGGCCTGTCCCTGTTTACACTAGCCATTCTAAAGTGGCTACACCAAACAACTCAAAATACTACATTTGTAGTACTTGAAATGTGACTTCCCAATAAAAAACTAATCACAGGGTTAATGCTGTGATTAGCACTGAAAGGGTTACAAAAAAGAGTTGTTGTTTTTTTTACACTTCTCAAACTTTTCACACAGTGACTCTCTATGTGATATCAAAGATCTCTCTGCCTTCAGATCAAAGTGTATATGGGGGTACTGTTCTATTTATGTGATATAATAAAAACCTGGAAACATGGTACATGTGGGTACTGTTATATTCAAAAGACAGTGTTAAATCAAAATACCAAGTCTCTATTGCACTAACAAATATCTGGATTATGACATTTCCAGCGAAAATGTAATTTATCTGATTAAAAATACAAAAATAAAATTAGAAATCGCTACATGGGCCCAGCATTTCTGTTAAAAATGGCTAGACCAAACATCTCAAATTATGCCATTTGTTATACTCTGGGGGGCCTACTTTTGAAAATGGTTTGCCATAACGGTGGGAATGTTATTACCCAGGCTGCCATACTCTCTGAAAAGCCACATAGGCCCAGAAAATAATTTTGGCAAATTTACAAGCTGAAAGGGCATCTAATATATTTCGCCCTGTGACTTATCAGTAAAATCTATGTAAATACACATAGGCCCAGAAAATCACTTTGTCAAATCTCCAACTTTGAAAAGGACATCTAATATTTTTGTCCCCGTGACTCTCCCCCCCCCCCCCCCCCAAACAGAAAATCTAGTACATGGGGGTACTGTTACATTCAGAAGACAATGTTAAATACAAATAGTGAGGCTTTGTTGCAATAACTCATATCAGGAATATGAAATGTCCTGTGAAAAGTGAGTTCATGTGTGTGAAAAAGCACAAATAAAGCTATAACCGCTATGTGGGCCCTTCATTTCTGATAAAGTGGTTAGACCAAACATCTTACAATGCACAATTTCTTATACTCTGGGTTGCCTACTTTTGAAAATGGTATGCCATAATAGTGGAAATGTTATTACCCAGGCTGCCATGCTCTCTCAAATGCGATATAGGCCCAGAAAATGACTTTGCCAAATTTCAATGTAATAAAGCCTAAATGGATAAGCCGTATATATGACCGTGTAACTTTCCAAAACACCATAAAACCTATACATGGGGGGTACCGTGGTGTTCGTGAGACATCACTGAACAGAACTAGGAGTGTTTCAGGGCAGTAAACTATATACTAACAATAATATTATCAGTGAAAGTACAGATTTTATGGGAAAAATGCAAAAAAAAAATGCTAACTTTGGCTAGGGTTTGTGCCCAAGTGGCTACTACAAAAGACTGGGCATACCCCATTTTGAATACCCTGGGATGTCTACCTTTTCAAATGGTATGCCATGATGGGGGTAATTTTTATTTCTGGGCTGCCATACTGATACCGGAGAAACTGACGGAAGCCAAGCACAGAGAGATGGACACAGGTTTCTTCAGGAAGGAAGAGATTCTTTATTCGGTTCACCGATCGGGACTCAGAGGGACTAATGTCACCAAAATACAGCAAGTTCTGAGCCCCGGACAATAGTGCAGGCTCCTTATATAGGCATATAACTCCTCCCATATTAAGCGCCACCCGCACATTCTCTTGACCAATCAATACAAATAAGAATTAACTTCCTGCTTGACCGCATGGCCTGTCCAGCACAATGGAGGAGGGGAATACTACATCCTGTATTCTCGCACATGCTCTGTACACTACTGATCGTATCTTGCCACGTGCAACTAACTGATCGATACGTCAGCATATGCACGTACACATGCCACGTGGTAATCTCGGCCTACTAAATTTATTTTTACCGAGATTCCACCACATTCCCCCCTTTGATGCCTCTTGATATTTCACAATTACTTGAGGCATCACTTAACCTTGGTTTGCATACACCTCAGGTTACCATGAACCAGACCAGACTTTTCCTATGATGTGAATCCCTTAACACTCCTCTTCCTGCATTGGTTCTCCCGGATCTAGAGCCTTATATTTATATATGGCCATTATCTGTGCTGCAGCCTTCCTTTCTGCTATATTTTCTATCAGGCTTTGCACAGACCTAACTACTAAGGGGATAAGACATGGCAGGAGCAGACACAACATTAAAATCAGTAGGACTCCGCCTACCAATGCCTTAAGCCCTCCAAACTGCTCATACCAGCTACCAAACCAACTGCTTGGATTATACCCTTTCCATAACTGAGTAGGCACATGCGCTAGTTTAACCATATGGCTAGTAAGCTCAGCTATTGCTTGCCCTTCGTCATCTATTTGAAGACAGCAATTGCTCAGGTTAAACTTCCCACATACACCTCCCTCTACTGCCAATAGGTAATCCAAGGCTAATCTATTTTGGTATACTGCTGTCCTCATCCTGGTATTATGCTTCGCTAGAAGATTGAGCGCTTGTGAGGTCTCATTAGTAATAATCTCAACCACTGCCTGTAATCTTATAATACGGTTGAGCATATAAATTGGGGTTCTATATCCAAAGGTACCATCCTCTGCCCATGTGGCTGGCCCATAATACTCTATAATACGCTGGGGAGGCCATTCATTATCTTCCCAGGCGCCTATCTCTATGGGTCCCCTTTTCTTCCTATGATTCACATCATATACTTTAACACCCAAAGTCTCACCTGTTTCAATAGGTAACAAGAAGAAGGATGGTTTGAGCATACCCAACAGACATGCCCCTTCCCAGTCCTGTGGCAACTCCGAATAGGCTTTCTTACCACAGATCCAGTACAAATTTGCCGGGGCTCTCCAACTAGATGTGATGGATAAATCAAACCATACGTCCTTTAAATTGGCATATCTTGCAAACGTGTTAGATGGTTCTGAGACATTTGAAGCCGACCACCAAGTTGTATTCTTTGTATCATCATCATAAGCTTTTTGCCCTAGACAAGTTAATTCTCCTACAGAAGTATTATACATCATTCCTTTCCTTGCTATGCAAACATAACCTATGATGGAGGTCTTTAATCTCCACTCAGATTTACCTCTAACACTCATCTGATAATCGGCTTGTGAAGATATTAATTGTTCAACTGCCTCAGAACCGGACATTACCTCCTTTGCTTCCCAAGGCCATTGGTCTCCCATGTTAGTACCTCCACACACATAGCAGTTGGTAACATTAAGACTACCGGCAATACTTTCGGCTAAATCAATGAACAGGTTTTTAGCATTATGGGGGATCTTATTATCTATACTCATCTCTTCATAAAAGGAATGGTATACTTGATGAGTTTGGGAGGATACCGTATCGGTCTCTATCCCTATAAACAATACTGTCCCAGGGTCTAAACCCGTCCCGTATATTTGAAACCCAAATAAATTAATCTAAGAATTGGTTAGGATTATTTATAAGAATATGGACTGGATTGCATTCCATAGACTTACAGTATGGATTGGTAGGCAACTTAGTCACAATCATATCCTTGTCTGCTGTCTGTCCCCAAGTTGCCCACCCCACACAAGACCAATATGGGCAAAAGTTGTATTCTCTATTTGGGCATCTAGGACTCATATACTTATTTTTACTACTGGGACAAATATATTTATCATTAGACCCATACGTTCTCTCCCATCTAAGATCCCCACATACATTCCACGGCTTTCTACCACTTGATATCGCCTTACATGCATCAAATAGCAGAACACCCGAAGAATGTACGGATTCTAACATCGTTTTGTTTATTAGGGTCCCCTGAGGATCTCCATTCCTGAGAGTCAACCAAATTGTACAGGGTTGATACTCTGGATTGAAGCACCTAGGTTCTCCTACCCCTAGATGGCATACACTATACTCTACATTTAGATATCTACACCTAGATACATCTCCTTTACATTCATATTGCGAATGCCAAATTAGGGTCTGGGAAATATGGTTACCTGTTCTTGTAGTCTTAATGCATACCTCACAGCTAGGAGTGTCGGTACCTCTACCTTCCTGAATATAAAAATACATATAAATAAACATTATCATAAGCACATCTTTCGTCGGCATCCTCAGTCTTCGTCCGTGCGATGGCACCTCAGCTTCCAGGGTGTAAGGGCTGCAGGGAATGGAGTTCTGCTCGTCTTCACAGGGGTCCCTTCGAGACTTTTCCTGACTTTTAAACTACACGTCGGTGAGCGGACAGGCTTTATTATGGCCGTCTCACTCACTTACCAATCTCTGAAACAATAAAATTTGTAATCCACAAGGTTCCTCGTCACTCCGACTGAGTCGTGCGCTTTAACCGGATCTTGCAGGGATTCTCTGGATCTGCTGTAACTTGCCAAGAATCGACTGCTGCTGGTTTAACCCTGGAGTGATGTATCCACGGAGTCACTTCGGCCACTTTTATCGCTGTAGGGGTAGACAAAAGAACAACATACGGACCTCTCCACTTGGGCCCTAACGGTACATTATTCCACTCTTTAATCCACACTTGGTCTCCTGGGTGATAACTATGAACAGGGGGATAAATATTCACAGGTAATCTATCTTGTACCCATTTCTGTACCTCCTCCATAGTCTTACCCAACTCTACAACCTGCTGCCGAGTAATTCCTTCTCCCAACTGACTCAAATCCCCCCTTAAGTTACCAAGTACGGGAGGTGGTCGCCCATACATGATTTCAAAAGGAGAGAGGCCCATCCTTCTGGTAGGTGTACTGCGGATTCGTAACAGAGCTATAGGCAAAAGAACATTCCACTTAAGTTGGGTTTCCTGACACATTTTTGCCAACTGGTTCTTAATAGTTCTATTCATTCTCTCTACCTTACCAGAACTCTGAGGTCTATATGCCGTATGAAGTCTCCACTTTATACCAAGCATATGAGTCAGTTGTTGTAGGCATTGATGAACAAAAGCTGGACCATTGTCCAATCCTATAGAGCAGGGTAGTCCATATCGGGGTATTATTTCTCGTAGCAGGAATCTCACAACTTCTCCTGCTTTCTCTGTACGAGTAGGACATGCTTCTACCCAGCCTGAATAGGTGCACACAACTACTAGTAGGTAGCGATGTCCACCAGATTTAGGCATTACTGTATAGTCAATTTGTAGATCGGACATAGGGAGTCCCCCCATAAACTGGACTCCTGGTGGCTTTACTGGTCCTTGCCTTGCATTATTTTTAGCACACGTCACACATCTTCGTACAATGGCTTGAGTTAAGTTGGACAATCTTGGTATGTAGAAATGTTTTCTGAGAGATTCTTCTGTACTGTCTCTCCCAGAATGTGTCCCGTTGTGATAGTTTTGGACAATTTCTACCGCTAGTGATGCTGGAATAACTATTCTCCCATCTTCTAACTGATACCATTTGTTCTCCAAATACTTTCCAGGTTCAGTCTTTAACCACTCCTCTTCTTGAGCTGTATAAACTGGAGTCCATTGAGACAGTGGGGTTGGTATAAGAGCAGCTATATGTTCCACATATTCCTGTCTTCCTGATTCAGCGGCACGCTTAGCTGCATTATCTGCCATCCGGTTTCCTTTGGTTACATCACCATCTCCTCTCAGATGCGCTCGACAATGTATAATTCCGACTTCTTTCGGTTCCCATACTGCTTCCAATAGTTGTAGGATTTCAGCTGCGTACTTGATTTCTTTGCCCTCTGAATTCAATAGTCCTCTTTCTTTATACAAAGCTCCGTGGGCATGAGTGGTTAAAAACGCATACTTGGAGTCCGTGTAGATGTTCACTCTTAAACCTTCAGCCAATTGTAACGCTCGTGTCAGTGCTATCAATTCTGCTTTCTGTGCTGATGTTCCTTTTGCCAGTGGCCGAGCTTCTATCACCTGGTCTATCGTTGTTACTGCATATCCTGCATAGCGGATCCCTTCTTTCACATAACTACTGCCGTCTGTGTAATATTGAACGTCGGGGTTCTGGATGGGAAAATCACGAAGATCTGGTCTACTTGAGAATACTTCATCCATCACTTCCAAACAATCATGTTGACTTTCAGTAGTTTGTGGCAAAAGGGTAGCTGGATTTAAGGTATTTACAGTCTCTAAATGCACTCTTGGGTTTTCACACAACATTGCTTGATACTTAGTCATACGGCTATTACTAAACCAATGATTTCCTTTGTAATCCAACAACGCCTGTACTGCATGTGGGACTCGTACATAAAGTTCTTGACCCAGAGTGAGTTTATCGGCTTCAGCTACCAGCAGGGCGGCTGCAGCTACGGCTCTTAGACAAGGTGGAAGTCCGCTGGCCACTGCATCCAATTGCTTAGACATGTAGGCAACGGGTCTTTGCCATGATCCCAAGTACTGTGCCAATACTCCCACAGCCATTCTTCTTTGCTCGTGTACATACAGGTAGAATGGTCGTGTGTGATCAGGCAGACCTAATGCTGGGGAACTCATCAAAGCCTTCTTCACATCTTCAAATGCCTTTTGCTGTTCTGGGGTCCATAGGAAGGGATCGTGTTCTGTACCCTTGATAGCTGCATACAGAGGTTTTGCCAATATCGCGTAACTGGGAATCCATATCCTACAGAAGCCTGCTGCCCCCAAGAACTCTCGCACTTGTCTTCTATTCTTGGGTGTTGGTATTTGGCACACAGCTTCTTTTCTCTCTGGCTCCATTATCCTTTGACCTTCAGAGATATGGAATCCCAGATATTTGACAGTTGGCAGACACAACTGAGCCTTCTTCCTAGACACCTTGTATCCTGCCTTCCAGAGAATGTGTAGTAGATCGTGCGTGGCTTGCTGACATATTTCCCTTGTGACTACGGCTATCAACAAGTCATCTACATATTGTAACAATACACACTCTCCTGGGATTGACTCAAAATCCAGTAGATCTTGACTTAGAGCTGAACCGAACAGGGTAGGTGAATTTTTAAACCCTTGGGGCAGTCTTGTCCAAGTCATCTGGCGTTTTGAGCCCGTTACAGCATTTTTCCATTGGAAAGCAAAGATACATTGGCTTTCTGCGGCAATTCGGAGGCAAAAGAAGGCATCTTTGAGGTCTAAGACTGTAAAATAGGTAGCCCCGCCCGGAATTAAAGCAAGCAGGTTATACGGATTGGGCACAACTGGATGTATACTAACAACCGCATCATTGACTGCTCTCAAGTCCTGCACAGGGCGATACTCATCTGTACCGGGCTTTTGAACAGGCAGCAATGGGGTGTTCCAGGGGGAAGTACAGAATTTTAGGATACCATACCATATGAACTTATCCAGATAAGATTGAATGTTCTTCTTCGCCTTCTGCGGGATGTGATATTGCCGTAGGCTCACTGGATAAACCCCAAGTTTTAGTTCGATTTTAATAGGTGGAATATTGCGAGCCAGTCCTGGTGGATTGTTCTCTGCCCAAACTCCCGGTATGTTGAATAAGGATTCATCACTCCTAGGGTTTTGGCTAGTCAACGCTGTATAAAGTCGCCACTCTCCTTCCTTTGGTATGGATAATGTCATAATACCTGAAGGTCCATTAAACTTTAAGGATGTTGTTCCGTTTGGTAGGAACGTAATCTGCGCTTGTAATTTGGATAGCAAATCACGTCCCAGCAATTGGACTGGACTTTCAGGCATGTAAAGGAATTGATGTTTTACTACGTGGCCTCCCAATGTACAGAGTCGACTTTTAAGAACCGGTTTTGCAGCACTCCTTCCAGTTGCTCCTATTACAGTAATAGTTCTTCCAGATGGAGGAGCAACTAGGTTAGTCACCACCGAATGTTCAGCACCAGTGTCGATCATGAATGCACTCCTTTTTCCCCCTATTGATACATCGACCATAGACTCCGCTCGACCAAGGGGGATGGAGCCCGGTCGGTATCAATAGTCCTCCATGACCGTGTCAGCCAATCCTACAAAGTCCCTACCTTCTCTATCGCGGGACCTTTGCGCTGCGGGATAGTACCTATCCTCTCTTACACTTCCTTTATTACCATTACTCCCTCTGGGACCTCCTCTACCTCTCGCTCTGCCTCTAAAGTTTCCATAACCTGCCCTGGGTGGGTCTCTCTCGTACTGCTCTCTTTTCGGACACTCGCTTCTCCAATGCCCTTCTTCTCTGCAATACGCGCACTGATTCCTACTCAAGGGCTCCCTATTCCACCTACTATCGCCTCTATCTGGGCCCCGTCTATCTACGCCTGCGATCGCTACCGCTATCATATCCGCCTTTTTACGCATCTTGCGCTCTTCCTCTTTCTTACTTTCTGATTCCCTATTCATGTACACCTTATTTGCTACCTCCATTAGTTGGGTGATGGACATTCTTGCAAACCCTTCTAACTTCTGTAGCTCGCGCTTAATATCTCCGTAAGCTTGGCTGACAAAGGCAGAGTTTACCATTCGGGAATTATCAGCGTCTTCCGGATTAAAGGGGGTATACAAGCGGTATGCCTCCAATAATCGGTCATAAAAGACACTGGGCGCTTCATCACTTTTCTGAATCACCTCAACTGTCTTCGACATATCTATGGCTTTCTTCCCTCCGGCTTTCATGCCAGCAATTATAGCATCTCTATAGGCTTTTAGGTGACGCATATCTGCGCCATTAACGTTCCATTCGGGATCGGTATTTGGATAATGAGTTGCGGCCCATGCTGCTGGATTGGCTTGATTTAAAGTACGGGCTTCTTCCTCTAGTGCTTTAATGGCCGCTTGGTTAATCCTAGTCCTCACCTCATTATTAAACAATGTCATTAGTAATTGCTGGCAATCAGCCCAGGTTGGATTATGCGTCTGGACTATCGAGGTGAACAGGTCAGTCATGGCTTGTGGTTTCTCAGTATACGAGGAATTGTGGGTCTTCCAATTCAAGAGATTGGTAGTCGTGAACGGGACATATACGAAGACTGGGTCAGCATACACCATTTGACCTGTGGCATCAAGATAGGCTGACCCAGGATTCAAACGAAGAGGCATCTGATAATGTTTGGGTCGTTGGGTACCGGTCAGTTGTCGGGTTAGTATAGGGCTATGTGGAGGGGCGTCGGTTAGAGGTTCTGGTCGGGGGGTAGTAAGACATGAGGATGTAGAAGCTTGATTTTGGGGAAGGTCGGTAAATAGAATATTCCGAGCCGGGCTAGAAGAAGCCTGACCGGAAGCTTGAGTTGGCGCCAAATCAGGATATATGGGTTTAACGGGGGTTGGTACCGGAAGGGGAGGTTTAGTAATGGGTGGGATGGATTCTGAGCTGGAGGAGGAAGTAGATGGGGACAACGGACGAGTGGGTGTGGAACTTCCTGTACTTGTATCACTTCCCTCTACAGGGAAGTAAGGGGGCGGCATAGGGATCTCGGACTCAGGGGGCGTGTCCAAAATGGGCTTAACCATGGTCCTAGTGGACAAACAAGTCCTGGCCACCATGAGGCGACATTGCTCCTCGTGGCATATCCGAATCCATCTTGGCGAGTCGTTTACGGCCTGCCTCCAACAATCTATGTATGGAAACTGTCCGTAAAGTTCAGGCCTACCTGATACAGCCACGTGTACACGCTGTACCAGATTTGGATCCAAACTGCCACGTGGCGGCCACGCCGCGACCAAAGTAGGCCACTCCCTAGTGCACAAAGTGACCAAACGTACAGAAGACATTTTAACCCCAAAATCACATTTTGTAAATCCCTTTTTAAAATTCTTCACCATACAACCTAAGGGATCCAAAATCGTTGACTCCGACGCGCCCATACTTAGCAATGGAGTGTCGTTGACAACGAATACTATACACATGCTCTATTCAACAGTCACACCCGTTTCTTCCGGCAACAGCACCACGTGGTACAGTTACCAAGTGAAACGTACACAATAACACGATAATCACTCAGGGAATTCCCGTACACACACAGCTGTTACACCAGTCACTAAGTAATCGATATTATGCCCTTTGGCGAAACTATACAGTCACCCACGCTATAATTCTCTATATATGAATTACCCGTCTATAACACACCCCAGTAACATCGTCTTTTACAAATAGTAGTTACAGTACGGTTAGCATAGGTCAAAGTACAATTTAAGGTCACAATACAATTATTAGTGGTTATGGTGTTAGACATGCATTAGACGACAATGATTAGTACTTATATACAATGTCAGTAAATATACAGGGTTATGGTACCGTGCACTATAATACAGCAACACACTATTAACACTCTCGCTAGACGGCTGAGCTCGCGCTATCTAACAAGATATACACTTTACTAACAATCTTTAACACATATACATTCCCAACTAAACTATTGGCCAGTACCTTGATGGACTACCTAAAACTATCTACATCCGTTTTGGTTAGCCACACTGCCCAAGCACCACATATAGCGAACTAGAGGGCAGAATTTACAACAGAACCCTTTTAGTCTTTCTACTCTATCAATAGTCTAGTGGGTTCCAAATTTACACGCCTTCCCACTTAGCCAAGATAGGTTGAGATCTAGCAAACGATAATGTACATCAGAGTCTGCTTAGTCTCCCGGTCCCTCCGACCTAGCGAACAAATTGTACACCCTAGAACGCTAGTCTAGACAAGACACCGGTGTCCGGCTAGGGCTATTTACACAGAACCCCGCCTGACTCCAAACCAAATCAAACGGTCTTACTAAAGAGCGTTCGATTGAGCGGTGTGCCTTCGCTCCTTCCCTCCGACAGAGGGGGCAGATTCCATACACAGATTTAACCCCTTATGGGCCTACCGCACAATCGGTATACCCCTAGTGGGTCCGCCGTCTAAAACAACGGTCGTCTTACCTCCTCGTTCCTGAACCTGAGTTCACACTCATCGACGGGGACACCCCAGCACTTACTACGTAGAGGCCGATGATCTCCTGGACAACAGACCAGTGGCGCTGAGACGAAGGGAGGTCCACGCAGAAGTTCAGGGGTGCAGCCGTAGAGAACGTGGGCAAAGATAGACCGTCTCACGCCTCTGCTTCTCAGCTACCGTTGAACAATGAGCTTCCCGGCCAATGCACCAAATGATACCGGAGAAACTGACGGAAGCCAAGCACAGAGAGATGGACACAGGTTTCTTCAGGAAGGAAGAGATTCTTTATTCGGTTCACCGATCGGGACTCAGAGGGACTAATGTCACCAAAATACAGCAAGTTCTGAGCCCTGGACAATAGTGCAGGCTCCTTATATAGGCATATAACTCCTCCCATATTAAGCTCCACCCGCACATTCTCTTGACCAATCAATACAAATAAGAATTAACTTCCTGCTTGACCGCATGGCCTGTCCAGCACAATGGAGGAGGGGAATACTACATCCTGTATTCTCGCACATGCTCCGTACACTACTGATCGTATCTTGCCACGTGCAACTAACTGATCGATACGTCAGCATATGCACGTACACATGCCACGTGGTAATCTCGGCCTACTAAATTTATTTTTACCGAGATTCCACCACAATACGGTCTCGAAGGCAACCTAGGCCACTCAAACCAATCTGTCAAATTTCTATGTAGAAAATAAAATAATGGACAAGCCGTATATTTGACCCTGTAACTTTCCAAAACCCCATAAAACCTATACATGGGGGGTACTGTTTTACTCGTGAGACAATTCTGAATACAAATATGTATGTTTTATTGCAGGAAAAGCGAACAGTATTCTGACATTAACAGTTAAATTGCCATGTTTTTTAGATTTTATTCATATAAAATAGAGTTCCATATATGAATGTTTGATATGAAAGCTCTGTTTCCCCTGAATAAAATGATATATAATAAGTGTGGGTGCACTTAATATGAAAGAGGTAAATTATTGTTGAACAGACATAGTAAAATTCTGTGGTTTGTTTACATTTGTTTTTGGATCACGACTTGTACATTTGGCTGCGGTCTTAAGGGGTTAATTAGGCTACAATTTCCTTATTAAGACCTATTGTATATAAATAGGAACCTAGACCATAATGTTAGAGATCTCCCTGAGGAAGGCTAGACGCTGAAACGTTGGGGTTGCTTTACCTCCTGCTCTGGGTCAGTATGCGTGTATTGTTATGGGTTTGTGAGCACTAACTATTGTATCTGATGTGGGTATGTTATTTATTGTTCACATGCCTAAATTGCTGTTTGCACTTTCTTTGTACAATTTTTATCAAATCACTGTATGAATAAATCTATTTTTATGTGCAAGTTTACTCTGGTGTACTTCGGGTTATTCTCTACGAAGTAAAAACATATGGTGTAGGACAGAGGTAGGCAACCTACGGCACGTGTGCCATGCACGGCACTCGAGGTGCTTTTGCACGGCACTCAAGGCTGCTAGAGCCAAACAGGCTCTGGCCTATCAGGAGTCCCAGTGAAGCTTCAGATATCTGCTAATACGAAAAGGTGGTGAAGGACAATCCTCCATGTATGCATTGCTGCACGTAGAAGTGGTGATCTCAGATCACTTTATTCCAGCACTTGTGAATGGGAATCCACACTGGAGTAGGGCAGCCCTCTGCAGCTATTGCAGCTCCTGTCCTTGAGCTGTAACTGGCCAGCCTGGTCCCCACTGAAACCAAGGGAAGCTACCCACACTGTGTAGATATACACAGAAATGCAGAATAGCCCTCCCCTCATACAAATAATACGTACAGCCCACACACAAACACAACACATAATCTGCACAAACTCAACACCACTGACAATTTACATACATGCACACAATGCCACATGCAGCCTCTCAATGCAATAACCCAAACAGCCCCACACACTACCAAACACACTATGTGAGATATCCATCCACACACACAATTCTACAAGCAGCCCCATACACAGTCCACATTCATAGGTATCATACACAATACCACAAACTACTCATGAACATATACAATATAATAGCTCATATATGCACAAATACAACGATACAAAGCAATTACAGTATGAATAACACAAGCAGAATATGGCAACATACACACCTCAATAAAAAAAGGAAAAAAAAAAGACTGACGCTATAGTACATCACAATCCTATTTTGGCACAGTGCTGCTTAAAGGTTGCCTACCCCTGGTGTAGGAAGAACATGTCCAGCCTTGAGTATGTCTTAGTTGCTGGGGAACAGTCAACAGTCAAGCTGAGGTTGATCTCTAGATAAACCATCGGCGTGTTGGTACAGAATGAGAAAAGGTGATGGCAGTGTGCCCCATATGTTACCGAATGTATTGCATGTTGGGTTTTTTGGGACTACATATATTAGCAAAGGTAACCATAGTGTGGCATTTATCTACCCTGATCATTGGTGACTTGAATGTGATATTTGCAACTAACAGGATGGCCACACCACCCCTGTGGAATTGCTAAACTATCCTACTGGGTATTTACAGTTTTGGAGATAAGGAGCATAATTAGCTCTGAAATTAGTTTCTTAAACGTAGGCCAACTCTGTCCTAAGGTGCTTGAAATCAGACCACTCCATTGAGTGCTATTCAAGGGTGTTTAAATACTTCACATTAAATAAAATACTAAGCAGAGGGTGGCTGTCAGGATCCTTACCTGACAACCAAGGTATTGTTTTATTTTATTGCTGCAATACCTGCTTCTCGCCTGTAGTGGCCTCCCTAGCCACTAGTCAATCCTAAATTGCTCTCACCTGCCTCATATGATCTTCCAAGTCTGCTATAAAAGGCCACACCCAACTCTTCACATGGCCTTTTACATTGAAGTCAGTATTCTGACATAGAACTTCTGATCCTGGCTCCTGAAAACATCCTGTATTTATCTGCATTATTTCAATCTGAAGTGACTTACATGCTTGAGCTACCATATTTAATCTTCTTACCTGTTTCAAGTGCTGCAACACTGCATTATCCTGTCAGCAACCTGTATTACATTATACTGGAATCTATTTACCTGTCTCAACTACTGCAACCTGTACTATATTATACTGAAAGTACTTACCAGTTTTAACCATTTCAACCATGTATCATCCTTAACCTGGCTGCAGAGTGACATTCCACAGATTACTAATCTATTTGGGAATAACGTCAAACCTACTTGTGTGTATATATAGAAGACTTTATTCATTTACTTTCAAGATATCCTGTTTGTGGCATATTGCCGTTATTCAGTTTTTACTCTGAAAGTATCCTTTTTGTGGCATATTGCCTTAATTCTTTCAAGTAAATTGTTATGTCTAAAAAGACAAATAAAGTTTCAACCAATAACCCTGGCAATAGTCTCCTATCTGACCTGCTCAAGAACATGACAGAATGTAAAGGCCCTAAACCGGAGACTACAGGGTTAAGCAGTGTTCTAACAATCATTGCTGAAAGCCTCTTAGAATTGTGCAAGACTGTTTCATTGATGCTACAATCAAGCTCTTGTATAAAACTAAGACAGTCACTCCTTCCATAAAAAGCAAGAAAAGAGAACATCTTACTAAAATGTAAATAGATAAGACGGCAAGACGACTTATGTTTCTATTGTGGTGATACAGGACACTACATTTCCTTCTGTCCAAAAACCTCCTGTAACCGATGACCCAAACATACAGACTCTCCTTTTTACAAAGACCATAAGGACTGTATTTTTTACCCTCAGAAAACTCCATTGGCTACACATCACTCCTCAGACGACTCCCTATCGTCTTACCTTGTAGATGAATATTTCGCGAATGATGTAATCCAAACAGACTCACCTTCTTGTCCTCCCGCAGATGATTCCAAAAAATCTCATGATTCAGTTGACTGATCAGTGGAGATCGACTGTGGTGCTCCGCCCTCAGAAGACAGGTGTTCAGACGATGAAGTCCTACAAATGTCCTGAACTCAAGGCAACTACAATGACTACCCACTACTCTTCAGACAACTCCCTATTTTCTTACCTGGTAGACGAAAATTATATTTATGATGAACTACCCTCCGACACAGAAGAAACTGGGGAAGAACCTTGCATGGAAAGATTGATGGTGACTACTATGACTACAGTTCCCATCAGCCTTCAGTAATCAGCGTCCAGAGTCCGCTTTTGAAGGAGGGGATTAGGTCAGGATCCTATCCTGACAACCAAGGTATTGTTTTATTTTGTTCCTGCAATACTTGTTTCTCGCCTCTAGTGGCCTCCCTAGCCACTAGTCAATCTTCAGTTTCTCTCACCTGCCTCATATGATCTTCCAACTCTTCACATGGCCTTTTACATTGAAGTCAGTGTTCTGACATAGAACATCTGATCCTGGCTCCTGAAAACATCCTGTATTTATCTGCATTATTTCAATCTGAAGTGACTTACCTGCTTGATCTACCACATTTAATCTACTTACCTGTTTCAAGTGCTGCAACACTGCATGATCCTGTAAGCAACCAATAATACATTATACTGGAATCTATTTACCGGTCTCAACTACTGCAACTCTGCATAATCCTGTAAGCAACCTGTACTATATTATACTGAAAGTACTTACCAGCTTTAACCATTTAAACCCTGTATCATCCTTAACCTGGCTGCAGAGTGACATTCCACAGATTACTAATCTATTTGGGAATAATGTCAAACCTACTTGTATATAAAAGACTTGATTTATTTACTTTCAAGATATCCTGTTTGTGGCATATTGCCTTTATTCTGTTTTACTCTCAAAGTATCCTTTTTGTGGCATATTGCCTTAAAGGACCACTATAGGCACCCAGACCACTTCAGCTTAATGAAGTGGTCTGGGTGCCTGGTCTAGCTAGGGTTAACCCTTTTTTCTATGAACATAGCAGTTTCAGAGAATATATTTGGGTTAATCCAGCCTCTAGTGGCTGTCTCATTGACAGCCGCTAGAGGCGCTTGCGTGCTTCTCGCTGTGAAAATCACAGTGAGACTGGCTGTATGCTAGGGATCGACCGAGTATCGGTTTTACTGATATAATCGGTCGATATTCTGTATTTTATTATAGATAGATACCGATATTGCCGATAATACCTTCTAGGACCGCCAGGCTCATTACAAGCCCGGCGGTCCTGGGGGGCCGGCAGGAAGCAGTTTCCAGCAGCTCCTGCAGCTCCATGTCTAAATCTTGCGAGACCTGCGGCCGCAGAGCGTTGCCACGGGTTACCATGGCAACGCTCCGCGCGGCACAAAGGGCAGCGAGATTTACACTGGGGAGCTGGATGAGCTGCTGGCAAGGTAAGAAATGGCTTCCTGCCGGCCCCCCAGGACTTAACAAGCCACCGGACCACCAGGGAATACCATATCCCTATCCCTGGTAAGAAGCAGGGAGAGGGGACTAAAAAAAAAAACACCACCATTTAAATATTTTTTTTTCCAATGTATTTTATTTTTGGTCACATGAAATTGTGCATAAAGGAATGGGATACAGAAAATAAAAAGGGAACAGGGGAGGGGGACATTGGTACATAATACACCATACATCACATATCACATAGGTCCCAACAACCAGTTGTACATAAATCAATCAATTGTACATAAATCAATAGATCAATCAATAACAGGCGCTTGTGGTCACTTGTCTGTCTGGACTTGAAACGGGAGACCATCTTGTGTAGTTGTGTACCTTGTTACTATTTGTTGGCGGCATCCCTGTGACAGTGAGACGTAGCTAAGTGTTGGGGTAATGAAGAGTGTAGGGAAGGGGGGCAGCAGTTGGTATGTCTTGGGCAAGGTTGCTGGAGGTCTCCTATATTAACTTAGAAGAGCTGAGGCCCCCCCCTTTTTTTTTGTGGCGTTATTCCTCCTTTTTATATTCCACCCATCTGTGCCATCTTGTCCTATGTTTGTGTTGGTTGCCGTTTAGTCGGCCTGCCATATTTTCGTAAGCGTGCGCCGAGTCTATTCTATCTAGAATTTCAGTCATTGTAGGCGCTGGCTCGGCATTCCACCTGTGGGCTATAGCTGTTTTGGTGGCCATAAGGCAATGAATCAATAGGTAAATCTCGTCTACGGGTAGGGGGTACGGGAAAATGTGTAGTAAAAAACATTCTGGTCTCAGTGGGACCTTGATCCCCATCTTGTTATTCAGGAGCTGCGCTAAGGTCTGCCACACTACAACAATCTTTGGGCACGTCCAAAATATATGATAGAGGGTCCCTATCTGCCCGTGACATCTCCAGCATTAGTTATTCATCCCTGGATAGATGTAAGCTAGCCTGGACGGGACCAGATACCAACGCATAGTTAATTTACAAAATGCTTCCCACTGAGAAAGACTGTGAGATGCCTGTTTTTTTTTTTTTTTTTGAGCCAAATACCATGAGGTTACTGGGAACTGTATCCCTATGTCCGTTTCCCATTTCGACAAATATGAGGATTTGGATGCTATGTCTTGAAGTGAGAGTGTGGTATAGCAAAGGGACAGTGCTTTTACTTTTGGTAGTTTCCCCATGCATTTATGGAGAAACGGTGGTAGTAGGTTGGGATCTTGTAATCTGAGCTTGCGTTCCTGTACAATGTTCCTAATTCTCAAGTAGGGGAACAGTTCCCTCGGCGGTAGTTGGTACTCCCTAGCTATAACCGGGAATGGTTTAATACCCGTAGTAGTCAGTAAAGATCGTACATGGTGAATCCCCTGACGTAGCCAGGGTTCAATCTGCAGGTTGGTCGTTCGGGCAGTTAATGCCTGAAGTGGTGCTGCAAGGAGCATGTAATTTCCTTGTAGAAATAACTGGGTAGTCTGCTTCCATGTTTGGAGCAGTGTTTCGGTGGTTGGTAGCACAGAGCTGGGTTTGGGGAGTTTCGTTCCTGCCCATAGAGCTAGTGGGAGTGAACCGGTGTTCATACATGCATTCTCCAGCGCGAGCCATACCGGAGGAGATGGTCGTTCAAGAACTGTGAGTCCCTGAGCCATTAATGAGGCTTTGTAGTATAATTTAATATGCCTTTTGTAAAAGGACGCCATAGTGATCTCTGTTCTATCCTTGGGTGTTTCCGTTTCCAAATGTGTGCGTTAATTACGGCCTGAAATTTCTTTAAAATAGGGTTCGGGATGGAAATGGGCAAAGTGCGAAAAAGATATAATATGTGTGGCAGCGTCATCATTTTGACGGTATGGATCTGTCCCAACCAGGATATCTCTTTTCCTTCCCACTCCTTAGTTTGTTTTTCTAGTTTGTGCATGAGCAAGATACCATTTAAATATTTAAAAAAAATAAAATAAAAAAATGCCCCCCCCCCCGTTTTACACAAATTACATCACTACACAAACACACACACACA
Organism: Pelobates fuscus; assembly: GCF_036172605.1. Taxonomy (NCBI): domain Eukaryota; kingdom Metazoa; phylum Chordata; class Amphibia; order Anura; family Pelobatidae; genus Pelobates; species Pelobates fuscus. Next base: position 280,567,420 of record NC_086318.1, on the reverse strand, counting down.
CACTCTGCATTACATATACACACACACTGCATTACATACACACACATTACACAAACACACACTGCATTATATAAACACAATGCATTCACTATACACACTACACAAACACACACTCTGCATTCACTATACACACACTACACAAACACACATTCTGCATTCACTATACACACTACACAAACACATTCTGCATTCAGTATACACACACTACACAAACACACACACTGCATTCACTATACATATACAAACTACACAAACACACTCTGCATTCACTATATATACACACTACACAAACACTCACTGCATTCACTATACACACTACACAAACACTCACTGCATTCACTATACACACTACACAAACACACAGAATTAAATGCTGTAAGACTGCTTGACTGAGTTTAAGTTACAATAGGGCATATAGAATCTGTTCATATTACCAGGGTGTAGCGGAGAGGTAGTATAACACCGTATCTCCGCTGGGTAACAGGAATAGCATGAAATAATCCAGGCAAATAAATACAGCATACAGTAATCCTGGTAGCGTTGTAAGAATCCTTCCTTCCCAAGAACTAGACGACACATAGGCTGGGAGCCAACTGAGGTCTTTATTCACAGTTCCAGTATTTATGCAAGTCCCTATGCAAGGGGTTTCCATACTGACATAGCAGGGGTAATACAGTGGGGGACTACATGGGGGACTTAACATTCTAAGCATTTCTCCCATCAGGCACTGCTGGACGAGAGGGATACACCCACTGGAATATAATATATTTTAACTTTTATAATATTCACTTTATTTAAATGAATGGATGTTCGGTAGATAGCTGGGGTCTGAGCACACATTTCGTGAAAGTACCGCTCAGATCCCAGCATAAATAACCGAACGACGCACTAAACAAGCATTACATTTAAGTTACATTCAAACTACCGATGGGCTTTAGGGAACCACTTTACCGAAGGACCGGGGCTCCCGAATGGCTTGGAAGTCCAGCGGTATTCGTGCCGCCGAGTAGCCAATTGTAGTTCCAGGCGCTCAACGACAAAATACCGCTGGGCTAACAAAGGATCCAAGATGGCCGACCGCCGCATGGTCGGTAGCCGAACGGCGGCCACCATGAATCCCTTTAATACCGATTGCAACAATGTTGCAATCCTTAATGGGAGCCACACGACCTCCTGTGTGTGGTCTCCCTTCGGTAGTTTGTTTGTTTCATGATCAGTGTTGAAATTCACGGTTTGTGAAACTATTGTATGAATGTTGGCGGTTTTTCATGCCGCCAGCATACGAACACTATTGTTCGCATGGAACCTATTAAGCATACACATACTTGGTTCTTAAAGTGATACACACATCTTTATGACAATACAGTAACAAGTGGCTAATTTGCCACACCGGGATCCAATATATACACAACGGTAATACTAGCTTATTGAGTGAATGCACCTGTGTGACATGCAATATGCAGCGTAACATGTTTGAAGGGATCAGACCTCCCTAGAAAGAACATATAGAAATTATATCTGGCTAATCAATAAGCCCTTTAGATGCATTTGGATGTAGTAGAATTAGCCATGGAAGTTGTGGCATCTGTATGTCTTTTCTTAGATAGTTGTTGCCATTTCTGCCTATGAGGCAATGGGGACATTGAAGCACGTGGAGACAGTAAATACCATATGGGTATTTGGTAAGTTCACAGCCTTCATGAATGGGCCAACGCGAAGACTGAGGCAATCAGATGTTGGCTTAAATCGAAAGGCTGTTTAGCCAGGCCTTAAAAATTACTTGCCACTGCAAGCCTTGGAGGGTCCATGGCATATGGATACTTGATAGTGTAATGTTAAAATCAGCCCTGCTGATAGAAGTGAAAGATATGGCATACTATCTGTTTATTATTTCAGCCACCCACAGAAAGTGAGCTGATTGTGGCAAAGCCAATGTGGGACAGTTGATTTCTGAAAAAGCTCCTATCTCTCCACCATCAGCTTAATGCTACCCCATCACAGCAATGGACCAATGGCCTTGCATCTAATCAGTGGCCGTCACTAGGGGGGGGGGGGGGCAGAGGGGGCCATGCCCCCCCCCTAGATCAGGCTGTGCCCCCTTTGTGCCCCCCCAAATTAAAGTTACTGCTCGCTGGGCTTTATTATGTTCCCTCAGACTGTTAGTCCGAGGGAATTCAGTGCAGAGGGACTCACTGCTGGAGAGAGGTGCTGGGGGCTGGAGCGGCTGCATTGAGGCTGCTGGGGGCAGGAGGGAGCACTGACAGTCTCCCTTCTGAATTCCCAGCTGCTTCCCCTGCACACAGGCTCCAGCTTTGCCTTGCGTGTGCAGGCTCTGCCCCCGCGACGATAGCTCCACCCACACATCCGCCTCCCGCCCAAGCTCCGCCCCCACAGTAAAGCAGCAGACCTTGCTGCAGTTTGAAGAGGCCATAGTGTAGTGAGTATTACAACATAATGTGAGGATTAAACCTGCAACTATTTTAGCATATTTATATAAAATACATAATCAAAATACACTGGACATTAAATGATTTTGTATTTCATTGTGTTAAAATATCACATGGAGCAAGGTTTCAGTGTAATGTTTGTAATGTAATGAGAATCAGCTAGTTCCTGAATAGTTTTGCAAGGTGCAAGAAACCACAGTGTTCTGACTATTCATTTTATTTTGAACAATTTGGTGGCCCTACCCATAGACATAGAATACCTAGACGCCGCATTGCGTGCTGAGCGGCGAGGAATGCAGGCACCATCTTGGACCGGTCGCCACTCTACCGAAGCTATTGAAGAACCCTTGGAAAGTCCATCTCACAAAAGATAAGTGAAGGACTTGGGACTATGTGTGCTGGGGTAGGCTGGTGTAGGGGTATTAACACTGTAGGTGTATTAATGACTAGGGGTACGGGTTTTAAGGACTAGGGGTAAGGGTT
>NC_086318.1:279641990-279656990 GCF_036172605.1 Pelobates fuscus | reverse complement strand
AGGCGAGAGTACGTGGCGGGCAATCCCTCAAAGCAAGCTGAATGCCAAAGTGGGTGGCCAGGACCCTCCCGTCGAGAAGCTTCTTGGGAGTGTCCCGAACCTCCTCCACCGTGACGTTCCACCTGCGCAGAATTCCCACTCCCTCGATGACCGAAGTCGGAAGATAACTAGAATGCCGAACCCTCATGCTCTTCACCCTCCCACCCTGAAACCAGTCCACCAGGAAAGGTGCGACCCACTCCCTGAATATACATACCCAGCCGGGCTGCTCATCCTTCAGGAGAGCCCCAAAGTTCCTTTTCAGAAAGTTGTTAGTTAAAAAGACGATGGGGTTGACCATAGCCAGACCCCCGTCCTTTCTGGCCAGGTAAGTGACCTCTCTTTTGATGAGGTTCAGCCTGTTCCCCCACAACATGCGGAAGAACAGTGCAAGCATCCGAGCGTAGAGGGACCTGGGCAAAAGGAAGATGTTACTGACGTAGCCGAATACGGTCAGAACATAGGTCTTGATCAGGTTCACCCGTTCTCTGAACGTCAGTTTCCACCTGTGGCTCTCCTCCACCTTGCTGGAAGCTATGGCAAGCCGTTCGGTCCAGTTCCTGAGAGCCAGATCCCCTGGACCGAACACTACCCCCAAGATCTTAATTTCAGGCTGGGCCCTCGGGAAACCGTCTGGAAGAGGGAACTGGTCCCCCTCCTTCCCGCACCAGAAAACTACGCTCTTGTCCCTGTTGACACGAGAGGCTGAAGCGGCAGAATACGCGATAATTAAATCATCCACCTAGGTGGCCTCCCGAGTATCGGAGACCACAATGGAGATGTCATCAGCGTAGGCAACAACCCGTAAAGGCCTCTCCGGAGTCCTGGCCACTCCCTGTAACGTGCTCGCCTCGACCCTTCGGATGAAGGGATCGACTGCAAACACGTACAAGAGTGGGCTGAGAGGACAGCCTTGCCGGACCCCGGATCGGATCCTAAACGTCCTGCCCTTCCACCCGTTCACAAGAGCGAAGCTTTCGGCCCCTCTATACAAGGTGATTATCCAATTGATGATTTTACCCGGCAAGCCATACTTCCGCAAGACTGACCACAGATAACGGTGATCTACCCGATCAAAAGCTTTGGACTGATCAAGTGCCAGAAGGTATATCCCCCTTTCTCCGGCCCTGCACTTCTCGAGGGCTTCCCTGACTTCGAAAACGGCATCAAAGACAGTTCTGCCCTCAATAGAACAGTACTGGGAGGTGGATAGGACACGCCTTGCTAGGCCCTGTACTCGTTTCACCAAAATTTTTGCCAGGACCTTCCTGTCGACATTTAACAGGGATATGGGGCGCCAGTTCCCCACATCCGCTCTGTCGAGCACGTTCGGCTTGGACAGCAAGATCAGGGCAGAAGTCCTCATCGAGGGTGGCAGTAATCCTTGAGCCAAACTCTCATTAAACACCTCGGTCAGATGAGGGGCCAAGAGGTCGCAGAACTGTTGGTAAAACTCGGCCGTCAGACCATCAGGACCTGGCGACTTACACTTGTTCTGCTGTTGGATACTCTCTGTGACCTCTTCTATGGTGATCTCGCTGACCAACTCATCAAAAGAGAGGTCGCTATGCTCAGGGAGCGTGAGCTCGTTCAAGAAGTCATCTACCCTTCTCCCGTGGGAGGTTCCCTCCTCGCTACATTGGGGGCTGCCCTTCCCGAGGAGCTCAATATAGTAGTCGCGGACCACCTTCAGAATCCCACGAGGAGACTCCTCGAGGGTCCCGTCGGTGTTCCGCAGACTAGGGATGGACTTGGTACTTTCCTTCCGCTTGCAGCTAAGATAAGGATCGGGCGAGCGGTATGACCCATGATCCCTCTCTTTTACAAGGGAGGCGTACCGGTCATACTGATAACTCCTCATCAGGTCTTTAACCGCCGCAATGTCCTCGGGGTCACCTTCCTGCGAGATCAGGATGTCCAACCTCCCAAGCAAGCCCAGATACATCTTGTACCTGGAGGACTGCATGTTTCGGGCGAGATTGCGAAACAGCCGTCGAGTTCTGGCCTTCACCATCTCCCACCACTCAGACTTCGTCTGGCCTAAGTCGGCCAATGTCATCTGATCGTGAAAGAATTCCTTGAAGGCTTGCTGAACCCTCTGTTCCACCAGGAGGTCTGAATTTAGCCGCCATATCCCTCTACCCTTAGGTGGGGTACTATGGACGTTCAACTCGCAAGATAAAATGTGATGGTCAGAGAACTCCACCGGCGTAAGCACGGGTGCCGCCACCGGGAAATTCTCCTTAAAGAAAAACCTATCTATCCTACTCTGACAGCTACCTCTGTGATAAGTGTACCCACCCGTGGGATTGGGAGTGTGATGAAGGTACACATCGACCAATCCAGCCTGACTAACCATCTTATTTAAAAAAATAGGAGTCATATCCCAGCCTCTGAGTGGCGCCTCTCCTGTCTTGAGGCCTAGTTATGGTGTTGAAATCACCGCCAAACAGGATTTGCTGGGATGTATAGAGGAAAGGCTCTATCTCAATAAACAGGCGCTTCCTCTCCCACTTAGTTTGGGGGCCATAGATGTTAATTATCCTGAGAGGTTGCCTGCCCAGTGAGACATCTAAAACCACACACCGTCCTTTTTGCAACTCAATAACCCTGTTGATGCAAACATCAACGTCCTTGAATAGGATGGCGATTCCCCCGTATCTCTCTGTGGCTAGAGAGAAGTAGGAGGGCCCCCATTTCCAGTCCCGCTTTGCAGCGTGCAGGGCCACGAGGGTTTCCAGCCGGGTCTCCTGTACCAAGATGACATTGTACGGAGCCCGGCTGAGGTGGTCGTAAACCAAAAAGCGGGCCCTGCTGGACTTAACGCTGTTTACATTCACCGTAGCCACAGAGAGTACAGGGAAAGCCGCCATAAGGGCATTAAGTACAAGGAGGCTTTCCCTTCCTTCTGCGATACCCCTCCTCCTCCGTATCGGAACCCAGGTGCCTCTTCACTGAGACTCCGAGATACAGTGGCCCATCGTCTCTCAGAAGCACCTCTTGTCCCACCTCAACCTCCGCCACCACCCCGGGGAGGTTCGCCATCTCCTCCTCGTACTCACAGTCGGCCCAGCTGGAGGACAGCGCCTCGTATCTGTTAGACACGAGCACTGGGGCCTCCTGCAAGCCCGAAGAGGATGATGACGCCTTTGCCACACCTCCCTTAGAAGTGGCGTCCCCCCCTTTCGGGGGTTTCGCCGCAGGGGGCATGGCGGTCTTCCGGGGCGATGGCAGTGCCGAGGCTTTGGAGGGGGGGGTTTCTTACCTTTCACCGTGCTCCATTCTTGGGACTGTGTATCTAAGGGACGTGCCTCTGGGGATTTTTCAGTGGGGGTAACCTTCCCCGTGGAGGATTTGGGAGGGGGGGGGGGCTAGGGGGAGGGGGTCTAGGGGGAGCCATAATGGCTGTGGAGGTAGTGCTGTCTCTACGTATACTTCTCGTGAGAGGACGTGAACTTGTTGTCTTCCCAGGGTCCTGAGATGGTGTAGAGACCGAGGGGAGTATGGGCTGTTGCCGGGGCAGGGAAACCTCTGTGCCAGAGATGTGCCCCGTAGATGACGACGCTACCTGAACCTCTAACTCAGCAGAGTCCATCTCCACCGGCTCCTGACTCCAGATGGACTCTATATTGTGCTGAGCTTCGGGGCAGGTGCGGTACGTATGACCCATCCCCGAGCACAGATGACACCGGATCTCCCTGCAGCTGTCCCGGAGGTGCCCCACAGCGCCGCACATAGTGCATTTGAGGACCGTACAGGCATACAGGCATTGCTGAAATGCCTGTCCGATCCGCACTTATGGCATACCTTGGGCTGACCAGGGTAAAAACAGGATACCCGGTCAGCCCCGATAAAAAAACTATTTGGCATATGCTGTGTGGCACCTCTAAACTCTCGCAGCAACACTGAAACAGTCCATCCGCCTGTCCAAATCCCATCCTCATCTAAGATTTTAACAGGGGGGGATTTAACATCCCCAAACCTCTTGGTCCAAACCAGGATATCTGCTATGGGGATGGACTCATTCCTCACCAGGAAGGTGACCTTCTTAAGACCTTGGCGAGAAATGGCCACAGCGGTGAATCCTGCCCACTTTGTGCCCTGGGCAGACCTGGCCGCCTCCCACCCAGCCCAGAAGCGATCCAGGAGCTGCGACGTCAAAAAGGAGATGTCGAACTCCCGGGTGCCCGAGGCATGGATGAGCGCGTACAGATCCACGGGCGCAAATCCCATATCCTTTAGCCGGGCCACCAGCCACCGTCTGTCAGGCACCTGGGTCTCACCCCCATAGACGAGCCGTACCACGTTCCTCCTGTTCCCAAAGGAAACCTGAGGACGCGCAGCAGGCCCGCCCACAGAGAGGCGAGGTGGCCCAGATGCCCAAGCATTGGGCACACCGGGACCCGCCGTCTGGGAATGATTCGGGCGGATTCCCCTAGCAGAACCAGAGGCCTCAGTCACACCAGAACCCTGGGTGACAACCTGGGAGTGCCTAATGGTAACCCGTGCGCCTACATGTGAATCTCTACTATTTACAACCTTTGCACCCTTTACCAGGGTGCTCGTACCTGTGCTCGTGCCCGCCACCTGTGAATCAACTAAACCACGTGAACCAATAGTAGGGGTAACAATACCAGGGGCGGGGGCAACAAAACCTGGGGCGGGTGAAATAGAACCAGGGGTAGGGGCAATAACACCAGGGGAAATAACACCAGGGGCAGGGGTAACAATACCAGGGGCAGGGGCAATGACATCAGGGGCAGGGGTAACAGTATTGGGAGAGGAGGCAACAACACTGGGGGAGGGGTTAACACTATCACGGGTAAGGGCGTCAGAACCTGGGGCAGGGGCGTCAATACCTGGGGCAGGGGCAATCACATCAAGTGCAGGGGCAATATCATCAGGGGCAACAGAAATAATACAATCAGGCTGGCTGTGGATATTGCTAAGGTCAATGCCGACAGAGTAACCTCCATACTCCCATCATCCTCAGCCATCCCTAAATCACCAGTGGGGCCAATTACAGCGTTATTTATATTTTCCTTACCTCCACTGGCGATTTCTTCATTATGGACGGCTGGCTGAGGATGATGGGAGTTCCCTGCAGCCCTGCTCCCCACAGCGCCAGCGGCACCCGCAAAACCGGCACCCGCGGCACCGGCATTCGCGGCACACGCGGCACCCGGGAAACAGACTGGGGGACAAACAGGGGAGGAGACTTGCAGGCAGGGAAAAGCAGCCGAGCTTGCTCCAAGGGAGCAGAGGGAAATTGAGGGCCTTCGCTCAGCATTTTTTGGTGCTGCACAGCCCCAGCAACCTCAGCAACCCCCATGGAGGGTCCAACAGTGCCGCTATTCCCCCCACAGGGACGCTCCGTTTCAGGAGCAACCACCATGGAGGGTCCAGCGACACCATCTTTCCCCCCAACAGATTGCACAGTGCCAGGGACTGCGGCAGCACCTTTCATGGAGCAGCCATCTACACCCTGCTCCAGACTGTTCCATCCAGTGCCATCCTGCCCAGCAGCCGCCTGAGGACAGGAGGCAGAGGTACCAGCTACTCCAGGAGACGCAACCACATCGAGAGGAAGGTCAGAGGGAAGGCAGGGAAGGGAGGGAGTGGGAAGGGAGGAAGGGAAGGGCCCCTCCATGGGATCACCAGTACTCGCCTCAGTACTGGCGGGGATGGTCTCCCTGTCACCATGGAGGGCGGTGGGGGGCCCATATACTTCCACAGAGGCAGGATGTGCAGGTTCCTGGGGCATACAGGCGTTGTCACCTGTAGGGTTAGTATCCCTGGCCCCAGGCTTCTGCAAGGCCTGAAATTCATCCTCATTGCAAACAAACTCAGAATCATAGCACTCACCCTCCTCTGTGGAATCTCCAGACCCCCTGACAGAGGTCTCAGGCTGACGCCGGGCGATGTTTTTCTTTTTCTTGCTGTTCTTTTTGCTTTTCACGGAGCCCTCCCCAAGCTCGTTGCCAAACTTGAGGAGAGTCTCCTTGATCAGCCCTCGACCCCTGTCCTGCACCTTCAGACGCAACTCTTCTCCTTCCTCTCCTTCCCACTCCGCTTCGCTGTCCTTCCCTCCGGCCTTCCTCTCTGTCTAAGCAGCGCCCCCTGGAGTAGCAAGGGCAGAGGTACATGGTTCCCCAGGCGAGTGATGGGAGTTGGAATCCAAGTCCATGCTGGACTCCTCACCTGGGGACATGTCCCTCCTGCCCTCAACAGCCCTCTGCCTCCTGGTCCTCACGGCGTCTCTGGCTCGCTGTTGCAGGATGGCCTGGATGTCTGATATTTTCTTTTCAGTCTGGAGCAGGGTGTAGGACAGATGCTGCTCCATCATTTTGTTTTCTGCTATAGCGACCCTCAAAGGACCTCTTTTGCTATTTGAGGTCCTGCTTGATTTGTCCCTCTGCTCCCTAAGCTCTGCCCGGACCCCAGCTAGGCCCACGTCTGCCTCTGCATGCTGGGCCTTCAGGGACACAAGCAGACCCCGGAGCCTGTCAGAAGGCAGCCCCGAAAAGGCCCTAGCCTCAACCCCCTCACCCTTAGCAGCCCCAGCATAGGTGAGGGAGGCCTGAGGGGCCTTGCTGGTATCAGCCTCCTCAGGGGGGGGTCTCAGGGACTACCTCCTCCTCTGTACCCTCTCCCATCTCCAGGGGTGGGGGGGGACTGCTCTAGGAAGTGGAGGCCACTGCTGGCAAGTTCACGACACTCAGCCAGCAGCCCAGAGAGCAGCTGGATATCGGACCTGCAGGCCTTAGCTCCCTGGGGGACCCCCACTCCCTTTTTCCACGTGCCAAGCTTCTTAGCCATCCCCCCCGCCAGCTCCTCCAACATGGAGACCTGGCTACGGATTTGCCGGGAGAGGGCCTGGTATTCAGTCCAGGACAGGTCCCTGGTATCCGCCTTACCTTCCCCAAAGGCCAGCTGAGCTTGCAGCTCATCCAGCCTGACCTTCCATCCCCAGGCTGGGGAGGAAGGCCCGAGGGCAATGCTTGCTTAGGCCCAGGCAGAGCCCCCTGCCGTAGTAGTTCCTTGCCCAGAAATTGAGCCTCAAGTCCAGCCACAAACGGGTGTGGTCCTAGGGAGAGCAGAGCACAGGCAACAAACAGCTCCACACTCCAGCAGCAGCTAAGCTCCTCCCAGCCCCAGTGGTTGGAGCTGGAATTACCGCGGCTGCTGGCACCAGACTTGCCCTCCAATAGATCCTCGTTAAAGGATTTAAAGTGTACTCATTCCAATTACAGGGCCTTGAAAGAGTCCTGTATTGTTATTTTTCGTCACTACCTCTCCGCGTCGGGAGTGGGTAATTTGCGCGCCTGCTGCCTTCCTTGGATGTGGTAGCCGTTTCTCAGGCTCCCTCTCCGGAATCGAACCCTGATTCCCCGTTACCCGTGGTCACCATGGTAGGCGCAGAAAGTACCATCGAAAGTTGATAGGGCAGACATCCGAATGCGTCGTCGCCGTCACGGGGACGTGCGATCGGCCCGAGGTTATCTAGAGTCACCAAAGCGGCCGGGAGGGAAGGGGGGCGAGCCCCCAGCCCCGACCCGGATGGGTTTTGGTCTGATAAATGCACGCATCCCTGGGGGTCAGCGCTCGTCGGCATGTATTAGCTCTAGAATTACCACAGTTATCCAAGTAACAGATGGAGCGATCAAAGGAACCATAACTGATTTAATGAGCCATTCGCAGTTTCACTGTAGCGGCCGTGCGTACTTACACGTGCATGGCTTAATCTTTGAGACAAGCATATGCTACTGGCAGGATCAACCAGGTAGCCCCGCGGTGGGTCTCTGTGCGGCCCGGTGAGCCCGGAAGGGAGAGGAGGGCTAGCGGGCGGAGGCGGAGCGGCGCCCGAACCTCTCCCCCCTCCGGGGCCTGGGCCTCTCCCCTCCGCCACCCCGGAGGGGGCCGAGGGGGGAGGCCGCCGACCGACCTTCGAGGCGGACGGTCGTGGGGGATACGTAGACTACTTCGGAGACGGGCGGAACGACGCTCGGCGCGGCCCGGGGGAGGCTGGTGGCGCCGGGGCGGCCGCCGCGGTCCCCGCCAGGGCAGGGGACCTCGGCGGGCAGCGGGGCGCCGGCCTCCTCCGCGGCGCGCGCGGTCTCGGGCCTCTGCTTACGGACGGGGCCTGGGAGCAAACTCAGCGGGTGGAGGTCGCCGGGCAGGGAGGGTGGCGCTCGGCCCGCGGACGGGGAGCGCTCTCCCTGTCGGAGAGCCCGGTGGTGAGGGAAACCAGGGACCGCGCCGGAGGCGGAGGGGAGAGGGAGCTTTTCGCCTGTCGCAGGGGGCCGCCAGGGACCGCCTGAGCGAAAGCCTCTCCCCCGCTCGGGCGCGGGGAGCCAGATCGATCGGAGAAGGTGGTGGGGCAGGGCCCACGGGGAGACGTCGTCGGGGAGGCCAGATTTCGACGAGGGCAGACAGGCGAAGGGGGAAAACCGCCCGTCGGCCTGGAACTCTGCCTGGGCATCCGAGAAGCGGCCAAAGTCCCCTGCCAGCGCAGGGGGAAAACCACCCGTCGGCCTGTAACTCTGCCTGGGCATCCGAGAGCCGGCCAGAGTCCCCTGCCTGCCGTGCGAAATTTTCGCTCCTCGACAATCTCCTCGAGGGTGCCCCCGGCTGTTGTCGTGCACTTTCTGCACGCGCGTCGTTTAGGGGGACCGACCCGCGAAAGCGTCCGACCTCGTGGAAGTGGTGCACGGACGCGGCGGGGCAGATCCGACCTCATAGCCGACAGGCCTGGAGCTCGTGGGACTTTGAAAAATTTTCTCGCTCGAGGGCCGCCATCCCCTTGCCGGCCACCGGGGGGCGCCACTAGGGGAGCAGGGTGACCGGGGAGGCCACCCCTTCCCCTGCCCGACCGACCGAGGGAAGACCCGGGGAGGAGGAATGATATCGATGGCACGCAGGGGAGGGGGGGAAACCTCCTGTCGGCCTGGAACTCTGCCTGGGCATCCGAGAACCGGCCAGAGTCCCCTGCCAGCACAGGGGGAAAACCGCCCGTCGGCCTGGAACTCTGCCTGGGCATCTGAGAACCGGCCAGAGTCCCCTGCCAGCACAGGGGGGAAACCTCCCGTGGGCCTGGAACTCTGCCTGGGCATCCGAGAACCGGCCAGAGTCCCCTGCCAGCACAGGGGGGAAACCTCCCGTGGGCCTGGAACTCTGTCTGGGCCTCGGAGAACCGGACAGAGTCCCCTGACTGCCGTACGAAATTTTCGCTCCTCGACAATCTCCTCGAGGGTGCCCACGGCAGTTGTCGTGCACTTTCTGCACGCGCGTCGTTTAGGGGGACCGACCCGCGAAAGCGTCCGACCTCGTGGAAGTGGTGCACGGACGCGGCGGGGCAGATCCGACCTCATAGCCGACAGGCCTGGAGCTCGTGGGACTTTGAAAAATTTTCTCGCTCGAGGGCTGCCATCCCCTTGCCGGCCACCGGGGGGCGCCACTAGGGGAGCAGGGTGACCGGGGAGGCTACCCCTTCCCCTGCCCGACCGACCGAGGGAAGACCCGGGGAGGAGGAATGATATCGATGGCACGCAGGGGAGGGGGGAAACCTCCTGTCGGCCTGGAACTCTGCCTGGGCATCCGAGAACCGGCCAGAGTCCCCTGCCAGCACAGGGGGAAAACCGCCCGTCGGCCTGGAACTCTGCCTGGGCATCCGAGAACCGGCCAGAGTCCCCTGCCAGCACAGGGGGGAAACCGCCCGTCGGCCTGGAACTCTGCCTGGGCATCCGAGAACCGGCCAGAGTTCCCTGCCAGCACAGGGAGGAAACCTCCCGTGGGCCTGGAACTCTGTCTGGGCCTCGGAGAACCGGACAGAGTCCCCTGACTGCCGTACGAAATTTTCGCTCCTCGACAATCTCCTCGAGGGTGCCCACGGCAGTTGTCGTGCACTTTCTGCACGCGCGTCGTTTAGGGGGACCGACCTGCGAAAGCGTCCGACCTCGTGGAAGTGGTGCACGGACGCGGCGGGGCAGATCCGACCTCATAGCCGACAGGCCTGGAGCTCGTGTGACTTTGAAAAATTTTCTCGCTCGAGGGCCGCCATACACTTGCCGGCCACCGGGGGGCGCCACTAGGGGAGGGGGAAAACCTCCTGTCGGCCTGGAACTCTGCCTGGGCATCCGAGAACCGGCCAGAGTCCCCTCGCCACCGAGGGGGAAATCCTCCCGTCGGCTTGGAACTCTGCCTGGGCAGCTGAGAACCGGCCAGAGTCCCCTGCCAGCACAGGGGGAAAACCTCCTGTCGGCCTGGAGCTCTGCCTGGGCCTCTGAGAACCGGCCAGAGTCCCCTGCCAGCGCAGGGGGAAAACCTCCCGTCGGCCTGGAACTCTGCCTGGGCATCCGAGAACCGGCCAGAGTCCCCTGACTGCCGTACGAAATTTTCGCTCCTCGACAATCTCCTCGAGGGTGCCCCCGGCTGTTGTCGTGCACTTTCTGCACGCGCGTCGTTTAGGGGGACCGACCTGCGAAAGCGTCCGACCTCGTGGAAGTGGTGCCTGGACGCGGCGGGGCAGATCCGACCTCATAGCCGACAGGCCTGGAGCTCGTGGGACTTTGAAAAATTTTCTCGCTCGAGGGCCGCCATCCCCTTGCCGGCCACCGGGGGGCGCCACTAGGGGAGGGGGAAAACCTCCTGTCGGCCTGGAACTCTGCCTGAGCATCCGAGAACCGGTCAGAGTCCCCTGCCAGCACAGGGGGAAAACCTCCCGTCGGCCTGGAACTCTGCCTGGGCATCTGAGAACCGGCCAGAGTCCCCTCGCCACCGAGGGGGAAATCCTCCCGTCGGCCTGGAACTCTGCCTGGGCATCTGAGAACCGGCCAGAGTCCCCTGCCAGCACAGGGGGAAAACCGCCCGTCGGCCTGGAACTCTGCCTGGGCCTCGGAGAACCGGCCAGAGTCCCCTGCCAGCACAGGGGGAAAACCGCCCGTCGGCCTGGAACTCTGCCTGGGCATCGGAGAAGCGGCCAGAGTCCCCTGCCCGCCCAGGCCTGGAGCTCGTGGGACTTTGAAAATTTTTCGCCCCGAAGAGGGGGAACTTGGAAAACGTTTGGCACCATCTCCCCGACGGGGCCGCCCGAGCCGACCGACCGCCTGGAAGTGGTGCCTGGAGCTCGCGGAAGTCTGCCCGACACCCCTGCTAGGGGTGCGGGGGGCCCGTGGAAGGCTCCCTTCCCCTGCCCGCCCGGCCCCGGGAGGCTGGGAGCGAGCGGGGGCCCGGGGCGTCAGTTATCGTTTTCGGCCACCGGGGGGCGTCGCTGGGGGCCCGGGCCAGGCGCCCTTCCCCTGCCCGCCCGGCCCCGGGAGGCTGGGAGCGAGCGGGGGCCCGGGGCGCCCTTTATCGTTTTCGGCCACCGGGGGGTGCCGCTGGGGGCGCGGGTCAGGCTCCCTTCCCCTGCAATCCTGGGGCGAGGGGAGGTCGGGGAGGGCAGGTTTCCGTGGCAGACGGGTAAGGGGGAAAACCGCCCGTCGGCCTGGAACTCTGGCTGGGCATGGGAGAACCAGCAAGAGTCCCCTGCCTGCCGTTGGAAATTTCTGCTCCTCTACAATCTCCTCGAGGGTGCCCCCGGCTATTGTCGTGCACTTTCTGCACGTGCGTCGTTTAGGGGGACCAACCTGCAAAAGTGTCCGACCTCGTGGAAGTGGTGCCTGGACGCGGCAGGGCAGATCCGACCTCATAGCTGAGAGGCCTGGAGCTCGTGGGACTTTTTGGCACGTTTTCGAGGGAGAACTCGCCCTGCGGGCGACGGGCCCGCCCGATCCCCACAAAACTTGCATCCCCTGACAGCCCCCACTTGGGGGAACAACATATCCAAAAATCAGCCGGATCCCTTCAGTTAGAACCACAATTCACTTGGCCACACACTCAGGTACAACTACAACAGCATATAAACACACATACCCACCACCCCCTAGTCAGACAAAACCACCCCCAACCCCCCCGCGCTACACCGCGCAGCCCTCCCGGGCCGCTCCGGAGATGCAGGCCCCGGGGCCAGACCGTTTCGCCCGAGAGGACCTAGCCATCGTCTCCTACAACGTACACAGCCTCAACGTACGAGAGAAACACTCTAGACTTCTGCGGGACCTTAAACACTACAAAGCGTCCATAGCGTTCCTCCAGGAAACGCACTTCCAGGAAGGCCGAGCTCCAGCACTGCAAGACCGCCACTACCAACAGGGATACTTTAGCAACAACCCGGACCGGCGCACACTGGGAGTAGGTATTCTCTTCTCTAATCGGATCCCGTACATCGAACAAGCCACACTCAGATGCAAACATGGCAGATATATCTTCACAAGAGGTACCATTTTGGACCAGACATACACCTTCACCAACCTCTATTCCCCGAACTCAAAGCAACACCACTTCCTACGCACTGTGCTCAACACACTAATGAAGTTCACGGAAGGCACCCTAATCGTAGGCAGTGAACTCAACCTGACACTACACCCAGAGCAAGACTCGTCAGACAAACAAGGGTCCACACCTGACAACAGAAACGCCCCGCACGATCCACTACCATCAACTCACAGACTGCTGGCAGGCACTACACCCATCGACTCGCGACTACACATTCTACTCCACGACACACTCCTCATACTCAAGATTGAACTATTTCCTTGTGCCCCACCGCAACCTCGCTCTACTCAAAGAGGCGGAAATACTACCCATGACATGGTCGGACCATTGCCCAATCCGCATAAAACTACAATCACCCTTATACAGACCGAGACAAACCTACTGGAGATTGAATGAATCGATCCTCTCAGACGCACTGGTGGTGGACAAGACCAGTCAGTCCATACAAGAATATTTCACGGACAACGAGCTAGGAGATACGACACCCCTGATATGCTGGGAGGCTCATAAAGCGGTGATCCGGGGACAGCTAATCACGACATGCTCCACCCGTAAGCAGGAAGCAACGCAGGCAACAATCGGTCTCAGTAAGGAGATTGCAGCCCTGGAAGCCAGACACAAAGCACCTTGGACGCGGAGATCTACAGGAACCTGCTCATCAAAAGAGAACAACTCTCCACACTCCTGAACCGCTCGATACAGCGCACATACCAACACTTTAAACACGTAATATATGAACACGGGAACAAATGCGGGAGGCTACTGGCAAATCTCCTAAAACAGCGCAAGTCCCAGCTATACATCCCGAAAATCAAGGGCCCGCAACAGCAACTCCTACATCTCCCGGACCAAATTTCGTCTGCGTTCCTCTCCTACTACCAAGGGTTATACCACCTACGCCAAGACGCACCGGAGGGGCCGCGCTCCCATAAGCTCGATGAGATCCAGCGATACCTGGACACTGCAAACGGACCCAGACTGGAAAACGTTGACCAGGAGAACCTGAAAACGCCCATCTCGACCGAGGAACTGGCACACGGTATCAAAAGGGCAAAGACAGGCAAGGCACCAGGCCCAGATGGCTTCCCCCTCACGTACTATAAGACCTTCTCTACAGACCTCCTCCCGAAACTGCAAACGACCCTCAACTCCATCCTAGAAGGGGCCACGCCAACGGCTCAGTTCACGGCCGCAAACATCACACTTCTACCTAAGGAAGGTAAAGACCTCAAACTCCTGGCAAGTGTCCTGGCGGCACGCCTTGCACCACTGCTACCCGCAACAGTACACCCGGACCAAACGGGATTCATCCCAGGGAGAGAGGTAAGGGACAACACCATCAGAGCCCTGAACACGCCAGATCGCTGAAGGCCTCAGCACACCTCCTGTCCACTGACGCTGAAAAAGCATTCGACAGAGTGGACTGGGACCTCATGTTCGGCACATTCCAGAATCTCGGCGTCGGACCAAACTACCTCTCCTGGGTGAAAGCACTATACACACGCCCAACAGCCCGCATTCGGATTAACGGAGCACTGACAGACCATTCCAGATCCATAACGGGACCAGGCAGGGTTGGCCGCTATCACCCCTGCTCTTCGCACTGACATTAAAACCCTTCCTAAACAGAATCGGACATAACGACGACATACAAGGGATAAAAATTGGACGGACTCAGCACAAAACCCTGGCCTCCGCGGACGACCTCCTATTCATTGTCACGACCCCAGAATCAACCTTGCAAGCCATCCAGCCGGAATTCGAAATGTATGGCCGAGTTTCGAACCTCCAAATTAACTTTTCGAAGTCGGAAATCCTTGGTCGCTCCATCAACCACACACTTAGACAGGCACTCCAGCGACAATACCCATATCGCTGGTGCGGCCAATACATGCGATATCTGGGAGTCTGGCTAACACCGAACCCGGCAGATCTATATACCCATAACTACATCCCTATCCTAAAAAAGGCGATAGAAGAACTACGCACGTGGGACTCATACTATATCTCCTGGCTAGGCAGGGTGAACGCGATCAAGATGACGCTGCTACCCAAACTCCTCTTCATATTCCAGACAGTGCCAATACTGGCACCAGATTCATTCTTCTCTACCCTGAAGTTGGAGGTCCGCAAGTTCGTATGGAAGGGCAGATCTCCGTGCATAGCCTATTCCCAATTGACGCTGCCCAAACTCCGAGGGGGGCTGGCGCTCCCCGATTTCGAAAAATATTACCAGGCAACGCACCTCAATAGGATCATAAGCTGGTCAGTGGAGGGCAGCACGAAAATATGGACCCAGCTAGAATCAGACACTACCAACTGCAACCTAAGAACCTTGTCATGGATCACGAAAGCCGCATACCTACACAAACAAGTACTGAACCCGTTTGTGACAGCGACCATGCGGATCTGGCACTGACAGGGCACAAAACAATACCTAACGACGGATCCAGGCCCCCTACTCCCGCTGAGAGGTAACCCGGATTTCCCGGCGGGAGATGAGGGCCCAATACCGGGTCTGACCAGACACATACCTACCCTACGCGTCCAAGATGTACTTCAACGGCCGTTTGCCGTCCGCCCGAC